>NC_073272.2:142450000-142755000 GCF_029289425.2 Pan paniscus
TACTATTTGATAGTAAAACAGAGTGACTGCAGCCAATAATAACATAATTGTACATTTCAAAGTAACCAAAGGAATATTATTGGGTTGTTTGTAACATGAAGGATAAATGCTTGAAGGGATGAATACCCCACTCTTCATGATGTGATTATTCTATATGGCATGCCTTTATCAAAACATCTCATGTACCTCATAAATATATGCACCTACTATGTACTCATAAAAAGTAATTAAAAAATAATTTAAAAGAAAAAATTAAAATGTTGAGCAGTGTAGAAAACTTCTGACTCCTTAGAATGTTTGATTTTAAGGTGTCAATTTTATTTTGTCAGGCTGGACATTACCTCAGGATATCTTTTCAATATGCCAGATATAGAATATACTTTTGGAATGGAATGAAGAACAATTTTCTTCAAAAGGTGCAGAACAAGGACAATGGTCTTTATATCCCTATGACTAGCCCAGTGCTTGAGACAGAATATGTGCCCACTTAAGAGTTGTTGAGAGATTTGATGGTCTTTGGTAGCTTACTTCTGTTTAAAGCATCCTATTTCTGGGCTAATCCTCCATATTAAACCAAGACCTTTGTTCTTAAGGGCTAGTATCCTCCCAGTGGTAATAGAATCAGAAAGAAAAACCAGGGTAATTCAAGGCAGGATAGCCCCACCACACATAGTTTTACACTGTGGAGTTGTAAGTCTGGTTGGCTGGAATCATAATATTACCTAAAGTTTAAAAAAATTATAGCATCTTTAAAGGTGAGGATTACAGAATCATAGCATATTTTTTAAAATGACATTCATTGTTCCAATTTACTCATTCTACAGCTGGGGGATCTGAAGCGTACAGAAGGTATGCAGTTTACCCAGAGTACCAGAAAGAACATGAGATTTAGGGCAGGATGAACCTAGGTTTGAACACTTTTTTCACAATTATTGAGTTATTGAGCTTCTCTGGGCCTCAATTTCCTTTTCAGTAAATCAATCCCCTGTGATGATATCTACCTCCCGGGACTGCTGTGAGCATTGCATCTCTGCTGAACATCTTCCCTCTGCCTTTCCAGGTCCACTCACCACCCTACTTCACCTGTTCTGTCCGGGGAGGCTATTTAGGAAGGATTCTATTAATGGGTTCCTAGGGTCCCTGGTGTCCACTGGGTTTGGCTAATGGGGAGCCACAAGGAGAGTTGGAGGTGGAAGGGAGAAAGGAAGGAGAGTGAGGGCTGTGGACCTATTCTCCTGGCTCCCTCCCTGTGAAGCACCCTGGGCTGGATGAGTCTCTTTGTAGAGGTCACTGTTCTTCTCAAAATAGTCATTTCCTCATGATTATTGATCTTTCCAGGTTCTAGTAACCACTTCCTTCCTGCTCTCATTCCTTTGGGTCTGGAGTGATGGCAGTTACTACTAGCACTATCTCTGATGGTCTCCCTGCATCTGTCTGTTTGTAAGTGATCACTTTGCAGACAAATGCTTGTCAAATTATTCCATTTTGCATGTACCATCTGTTTCCTGTTTGACCTAGATACTATATACTTAGACCAGAGCCTAGCATATAGTAGGTTCTTGGTGTATGGAATCTATTGCTAGTAGTATTAATAGTAGCGTAGAGGTAGTAGTGGTTGCAGTAGAGCTAATAGTGCCGGTATTTTTCAAAGCCACTCATCCAGTCACATGCAAAGCCAGTAGTAGGATGTATTCCTCTCCCATCTTTTTCACTGATTGCTCTTCAACTGTCTGTGCTCCAGAGGGAAATACATGGTTGGCCTCTAACACCTTGCTGTTTGTAGCCACAGAAAGGGGCAAATCCCAAGCAGATCGTATCCTATACCACATTACACTATTAAAACCTGCCTTAGACAGCTTAAAATGTGTAACAAAAATCATTAAAATGTAGTTTATGGTTATTATTAACTAAACTAGTGTCAGTTTATAATATCATTTGTACAAAGGCCCCAAAACAGGAGCTGAAAAGGTTTCAAGGAGTCCCTTGTTCTCATCCTGGTCCATTTTTGACTTACAGCATGACATGGGAGAGTCACTTTGAGTAGTTCCTCAACCTGATATGATAAAGAAGAATATTCTTGAAAACAAAAAACATCAGAAATAAAAAAGTTCAATGCAATGAACTCATTCTACACTGATGGCCTTTAATTTTTTATTATGCATTTTGGTGGAAAATATAACATAATTACTAAAGATTTCAATAGGAGTTATTTTATAAAGTCAGTTGTAATCTTTCAATAGAAATATGCACTGAATATGTTCCTAACATTTTGATAAATTTTCATTGGATAGTGATATACCCATCAAAACATTTTTAGTAAACAAATTAAGAAAACAATTATAAAAAGTAATAAGGTAATTGAAAGCTGTTATTTTCAGCAATTTTAATTACTTTTTGACCTACCCTATTTTATGTGGTATGCCTTTTGGTTTTTGTTTATTTGTTTTTTTTTATATAATATGACAAGTCAGGGTGATGTTCTCACTGTTAATTGCAGGCAAGAGTCCAAAAAAAATTAAATCCTTAGAAGTTAGCTTGTGAGTATTTAATAAATAAAATTGTTAATCTCTAGACAACATCTGGGATTCACTAAGAAAAATGTGTACCTTAATAACAATGTTCTTTTGGTTTCTTAGATTTTAGATGGAACTCATGGGAATGCTATAAATTGGTTGTGTTTGGAGGTCAGCAGGGTACTTTGCTAGGATTTCTTGATTTTATGGGGTATGAAATAAAGATATGTGAGCTCGATGAGCACTGGAACAAAAATCTAGGGTCTACTGCTCTTTCATTTTATTTTATTTTTCCCATTATTGATTTTTGTGACTTCCTATAGAAAATTGGACAGGTGTCAACCTGTGAGAGAAATCTAGGGTCATGCCTCCTCTATCTTTGGCACTCTCTCTTTCTCTCTTTTAAAATATTTTTATTTTTCTATTTTGAAACAATTATAAGTTCACAAGAAGTTTCAAAGATATGTACATAGAGGCCTTATGTATCCTTCAACAGCCTCTCCCAATGGTAAAATCTTCAGTACACTACCACATTACACTATCAAAACTAGAACACTGACATTAATACAATCCAGAGCTTTTTAAGATTCAACACTTTTCTTTTGGCTGTTCTAGGCCCATTACATTTCCATATGAATATTATAATTATCCTGTCAATTTCTATTAAGAAACCTTTTTAGAATTTTTATTAGGTTTGAGTTGAATCTACAGATGAATTTGGAAATAACTGACATCTTCAATATTGAATCTTCTAACCGAAAATCAAAGTATACATCTCGATTTTTCCTTATGTTATTAATTTATCTCTGCAATTTTTTGTAGTTTTAACTGTGCAAGTCATTTACATTTTTGTTCAGATTTATCCCTAAGCCTTAATATTTTTTGAGATATTTTAAATTGCACTGTGCTTAATTTCAAATTCCGGTTGTTGAAATTAACTACCAGTCCACCCAAGGACTACCATTTGCTGAAACACTAACTGTTCTAATATATAAACTTCTAATATATAACTTCTAACATATAAACATACAATTGATTTGTGTGTTGATCTTCTATCCTGCAATCTTGCTAATCTCAATTATTGTCAAAGCCTTTCTTTTTTTTTTAGATCAACTTTTCTACACAGGCTCTCATGTGGTCTTTGACAAAGGATACTTTTACTTCTCCCCTTCTACACTAAATGCCTTTTGTTTTTCTTTTGCACTGGACACAATCTCCATTACAAAATGTAACAATGCTCACACTGGTGTACATGTTGGTGTTAGATAGTATTCTGCATGTAAACACTCAGAACAACTTCCAGCACATGTGTACCCACTCCTCCCCCCACCCTACACACTGGTAAAAACCATGTTGGGAGACTACATTTGCTATGAACATACACCCCTGATTTGAAACAAGACTAGGATACCCAGTAAGGATGTTTATTCACTGAAGTTCTGGCAGACTGAAGGCCATGATTTCAGACTAGAAATAGGAAACTTAAGAGGACTACATGGACATTGGAAAAAAGAACATGGATTGAAATTTGCCTGGCAGAAACCTGAAAGTTAATGGTCTTCAAGGTGCATATGAAGGAACTGCAGGAGGGAAGTGGGATAATTCACATCTCCACCAATAATTAAATGTAGCCACACTAGCTTGGAGGGATTTGAGGTGAGACATCTAAAATACTAGGTCATGGTGAGGGTTGGAAGACAAAAGAATGAATCACTTAATAGGAATGGCTGTGGGGAAGGGCTTGAAGGAATCATCCTCTCACTTCCATGTGAACCATGAACATTAAACATGGAGAAATGAGGAGCGGAGGCAGATCAGTTTGGGATGCATCTTCAGGGGATGTTGAAACAACAACAGCATTTGGTTTCCTCTACACCCCTTTCACCCCTCCCCCACAAACCCAGGGAGTTGTCAGAGGTGGTTCTTTGTGATGCCAAAGCCACCCTAGGACTACCATTGGCTGGGACACTGCCTGTATGATCAAACAAAGCTCAAGGATGTGGCTTCATCTTGCTCCCAGGAGGGTATATATACAGGGTGGGCAAAAGCTCTGGGACAGCCCACTGGAAAGCTTCAATACAGCTGTGGAAATCTGCACCCTAGAAGATCCTAGTATAGAAATTCTACAACCAACCATAATCATGGAAGAGCCAACTTTAAGCACCAATGGGAATGAAATGAAGAGCCCCTGTGAATCTAACAAAAGAAAAGTTGACAAGGTCAGATTGTTAGGTTTTGAAGGGAAGGTGAGGGTGAAAGAAAGACACACAGATAGGGGGCGGGTCAAACAGTAACACGGGTATACTGCAGACACCTGCAGAAATGTGGGGCCAGCTTCATGCCAGAGCCCACCGCTACATACAGGCCAGCGTACTTATAGGTATGGGTGTGAGAGGTTTGGGCAGTATAGCTTGCTGCTCGGCAGAATATTGATAAGATGTTGTTATGATCAGGCAGTTTGGCCCTTTTTCTGGTGGGATGTCATCATGGTGTTGCTTGGACCTTTTTCCCCAACAAGATATGATAGGGATGTTTTTTTAGATAGGCCTTTATCCACCTCGTGGTCAGGCAGTTAGGTGGGATTTTTCTCACGGCCAGAACTCCCGTGGAATGTTTCACTTTGACCAAGGTCTACAAAATAGAAGGGAGCTTACAAAAGAGTGCAGTTTAGACTGATATTCTTGCCTTCTACTTTATCATAAAAGGAAGAGGGGCGTGGTTGATTATCTGGCTGCTTGCTGCTGAATAGGGGAGCTGTATTCAGGGTTTGGGTTTTGAAGCAGTGGGTGTTGGACTTCAGAGTTGTTTTCCTGGAGGCACTGGTACCGGACTTGGCAGCGGAGAAGGATGGTATCAATGTGTTGCTGGGTGGCTGCCTGGACAGGGGAGTTTAGCTTTAGGGAGATAAAGAGGGATATGAAGGTGAGTATACATGGGCCGATTGTAGTATTTGGAGGAGAAAGATTAGGGGACCTAAGAAAGCGGCCCCCTGCTATCCCAGTGCTGAGTGCAGCAGAGATGTTTACTTCTGCTAACACTAGAATGAGATGTAGAGCCTGCTTAGTGTGTGTGGAGGAAGATGAGACAGAAGCTACTAAAGGAACCAGGATGGTCTGCTTGTCAGGCAAAATGTTAATGTTTAGACTGAAACACAAGGGTGCATGTTCCTGACCAATTGGCCAGTAGGCAGAGATAAGAGTTTGTGCCACAAAGGAAGAAGACACTGGGGGCGGACAGACAAAAGTTGTAGGTTATGGTGGCAAGTCATGAGAAGATGGGGGTTGAATTCTGCACAAACCCTTTGTTTTAACTTTTATGCTTTTCCAAGTTGAATAGCTGCCAGCAAGGGTAGGCCCTGTGAGGGCATGACAGAAAATGCTGGTGGGGGAGGAGGTGAAGGTTGTTTGGTTTTGGAGAGAGAGAGATAAATGGGTTTTTGTAACTAATAGTCATTGCGGTCCTGATATGGCAGAAGGATATAGGTTGCAGTTGAGGGAATTGTTTGTGCATTTTTTCCAGGGAGCGCTCTTGAGTTGGATACATGAAGAGCGGCTCTGGCAGAGAGGGGAGGGGTTGGTAAGAGGTGTTTTATGGGATCCAGCTTGTATCATGTTCAGTTAAGAGGCTGGCTATGAGGTGAAGGAGGGTGACAGCCCTGTGTGTGACAGTGTGGGTGGATCTGATAGATTGGGGAGAAAGGTGTTTAGCTGAGCAAGATTATAAACAGGTTTTGGGAATGAATTGGCCGAGTAGGTGAGATGCAGGTTTATTTTGGAGTGGGTTTACGTGGCCAGTTTGAAAGGAAGGGCTGTGAACTGCTGGATTTGTGTGGACAAACAAATTTAACAGTTGGAAGAAAGACGGGAGGGAGTGTGACTGATTTAAGAGGCAATGAGTTAGGCTGATGAAGGGGGCTCAACTGTTAGAGGTTGGGGGTGGGGACTTAGAATATTCCACAGACAAAGAGGGCAAAAGGAGAAAAAGGAGATTTGAGTAGGAGTGAAATTTTGGAAGGTGCCCTGCAGTCATACCTCCTGCATTAGTGTGGGAAATTGGCATGGGCTCTCCAGGGACATGGGGAAGGGACACCAGGAAAGATCTGAAATAAAGTAGGAGATAAAAGATTGGAAATTGGAGATGGAGACTGTTATGCACTAGGGCATTCTGGATTGGCAACTTCTGGAATTCTTGTTAAGTGCAGTGAGGTTGGTCCTGTGAGGGAGAGAGAATGATTTGGGGGTGAGGAAATTTCTAGATGTGGATCTAGTGCTCTTTTTAGTTTGGAATGGTGTATTCAGTGTGGGAAGGATGTTAGCTTTGCCACTGTGTGAGTAGTTAGGATAACCTGCTGAGGACCCGTCCACTTAGGTTGGAGAGGGGAGGAGGAGGAGTCTGCGACTCAGACCCAGTCCCCTGGTTGTAGGGACAGGGAGGAGTGTTTTGAGGATGGACTTTTGGGCTGGGGATAATAGGGCTTAGGCTGAGGGGATTTAAGGAAATGGCTCATAAATGCACGAGGACCATTAAGAGAAGTGAAGCCTGGGCCGTTTTAACCTCTAGGGAGTTTTTGTTTGTTTGTTTTTTAATTACATGAAGATTAGGGGAGGTAAGGAATATGGAAGGCCCACTTAATGTTTAGAGCCTTTGCCAGCTGTTGGTTAGCCTGTGAAACAAATGTTGTCCCATTGTCTGACTGAATCCAAGAGGGGAGTTTAAACCTGTGGATAATATGAGTGAAGAGAATAGAAGTGATGGGGTGTGCCTTTTCGGTGGTGGTAGGAAAAGCTTTTATCCATCCAGAGAATGTATCTACTATTATCAGAAGGTATAGGAATCATTTGTTGGGAGGCATGTGGGTGAAGCTGATTTGTTAGTCCTGCCCTGGTGTGTGTCCTCAGGCCTGGTGTGTGGGAAAGGAGATGGTTTGATAGCTTCCTGAGGGGAAGTTTAAGTGCAAAGGGAACATGTCTTAGTAATATCTTTCAGATTGGCAGCCATGGTTGAAGAATGTATTTAAGCTTTTAAAAGCTGGAGTAGGGGCAGTAACTGGCATGGAAATGGTTGCGCACATATAAAAGTACAGAAGGTTTTTAATACTTGGACAAGACACTTTCATCATTGAGGTAGAACTATATTTTCCTGAATGGTGCTAGCCCAGGCAAGTGGGGTTTGTTCCGTGTGGGTATATACAGGTTGTATGCTGGGAAAAATGGGTAATAATGATGAAATTTTAAGGGCTGCCTGCCAGGCTGCTGAACGTGTTTAGAAGTTTCCCTTTGTTATGGCATCTGTAGCCTTTTGGTGTCCCTTTCAATGGATAATGGTGGCCTTCGGTGGTAGGTTAGCCACCTCCAGCAGCTTGTGTTCAAGTTTCCTATTTCTTACGGGGGTTCCTTTTGTAGTTAGAAAACCCCTTTCCTGCCAGATTAAGGTGTGAGAGTGTAGGATGTACCACGCATATTTGGAATTGGTGTGAATGTTAACTCTCTTTCCATTTGCTAGGGTGAGATCCTGGGTTAGGGCTACTAGCTTTGCCTGTTGAAAGGTAGTATGGAGTGGGAGAGCATTGGATTCTAGGACCTCAATTTTGGTAATGATGACGTGGACAGCTGCTGGACATGGCTCCCTTAAAGAGCTTCCATTAATGAACCATGTAGGTGTTCCCCGCAAAGGAGCTTTTGAAATATGTTGGAAGTGGGAGGAGAGGAAGTTTAAGAGGTCCAGGCAGGAGTGAGAGAGCTTAGAGTTAGAGATATTAACAGGGAGGAGGGTGTTCAGGTTGAGAGTTTTATATCTCTGGAAGGTGATTAGAGGGTTACCTATGAGTAAGGCATGTACCTGCTATAAGCGGGATAATGGGAGGGATACAAGGGATTCACAGTTTATGAGGGCCTGTAGGTAATGGGAAGATGCACTAGTAATGTGTTGGTAAAGAGGGAGTTTCTGTACCTCTAAGGCCAGCAATGTGGACACACCCAAGATTTTTAGTCAGAGTGACCAGCCTTGGATGACAGAGTCCAGTTGTTTTGAGAGGTATGCAACGGCTTCTGGGGCGTCGCCGTATATTTGGCAGAGTAGTCCAAGAGCAAGGCCTTGGTCAGAATGTACATACAAAGTAAAGGGCTTAGTGGGGTTAGGCAGTCCCATTGACAGGGCCCTTAAAAGGGCATTTTTTAGTTTTTTTTTTTTTTAAGTGGGAGTTGATGGGGCAAGCTGGGTTCAGGTGTTTTAGGATGGTCCCACGTGAGGCCGTGTAAAGCAGCTTGGCCAGCAAGTCAAAGTTGGGAATGCACAGCTGGAAGTATCCCACAAGGCTCAAGAAGGAGAAGAGGTCCTTTTTGGTGTAGGGAAGGGGCATGTCCTGAATTAGCTCATTTTGTTGGGTTGGGATGGCCCAAGAATTAGGGGTTCGGAGAAACGCAAGGTAAGTAACCTGGGTTTGGGCTATCTGAACTTTTGTGGGTGACACCCGATATCCTCAATTATGGAGGAAGTTTAAAACCTTAGTGATGTGTTGGACTGACAGGTTATGGGAGGGACTACAGAGAAGGAGGTCATTGACATATTGGAGGAGGGTGCTAAAATGAAGGGGAAGTTCAGCTAGGTCCTCCATGAGGGCCTGTCTGAATAGGTGGGGGCTATCCTGGGGGCTATCCTGGAACCCCTGTGGGAGTATGGTCCATGTTAGTTGGGTGAAAGTGTGAGTATTAGGATTTGACTACATGAAAGCAAAAAAAAAAAAAAAAAAACGTTGGGAAGCCAGATTTAAGGGAATAGTGAAAAAGGCATCTTTTAGATCCAATTCAGAGAAGTGTATGGTAGATGGGGCAATATGGCAGAGTAAAGTATATGGGTTGGGGACCACCTAATGAATTGGTACCATCACCTGGTTAACAACTCCAAGATCTTGGACCAAGAGGCAAGATCCATCTGTCTTTTGGACAGCCAGGATAGGGATGTTGTAGCGAAAGTTGACAGACTTGAGAATTTGAGCTTGTTAAACTTTACAGATAATAGGCTTGAGGGCCCTGAGGCCAGCTGGGTTAAGGGGATATTGAGACTGATGAAGGAAAGTGGAGGAGTTTGAAGGGTTATTTTAACTGGGATGTTGTGTGTGGCTATTGTGGGTTTAGAAACGTTCCAAACTTTAGAATTAACAGAAGGTAATGGTGGATAATGAAGATGAGGGGGAGGAGAGGGAAGCATTTGGGTGGCAGAGTAAAATAAAAGGAGTAGAATTGTAGGAGCCGCATTGCATGGAGTTCTGGAATTTACTTAACTTTCCCACCCCAAGATAGGGGTAGGGCACTGAGGGATAACCAGGAAGGAGTGGTGAAGGGGGGTGTTGAATAGATTGCATAATAAAGGACCAGTCTGATTGTGCCTAGAGGAGATTTCATTGACTTTCACGATAGAGACAGAGGAACTGAGGAGAAGTCCAGAATATTCTGGTAAAACTGAATAACTATCCCCTGTATCCAATAGGAAAGACACGGGCTTACTAGAGACTGACAGTGTTATCCTGGGTTCTGAGGTGGTGATGGTGGTGGGGGGGTGGGGGCAGACTCCAGGCCCTGTCAGTCTTCAGTTAGAGGTTGTGAAGCAAGCAGTATGAAAAGTTTTCCTGAGCACAGTCTGACTTTCAGTGTTCCTTGATAACACAGATGGGCGAGGTTTCCTGGGTGTCCTGGGATTAGGGCAGGCTTTTGCCCAGTGTCCCTGTTGGTTGCACTTATAACAGGCTCCTGGCAGTGACTGTTGTAACACTGAGGACTTCTGTATGAATTGGGAACCCTGTTAAATGGCAGCTGCCAGCATTTGGTATTTAGCCTGGTCCTTTTTTGTGTTTTTAGTTCTTCTTCTCTATTATTAAAGACCTCAAATGCCACTTCGATTAAGTGTCTTTGGGAGGTTTGAGGGCCATCCTCCAGTTTTTTAAGTTTCTTTTGGATGTCGGGGGCTGACTGGGAGACAAAGTGTAAATGAAGGTGGATTTTGCCCTTATTGGTATTAGGGCTTTTGAAAGGCAGTAGAGGAAAAGAGCATGGGCAGCTTTATTTATGCCAGCTAGAAGGCATGATATCGTATGGCCTTGTTTTTGTCTGTCTACAGAAGTTGCCTGATAATTCCAATTGGTGTAAGTCCTGGGGACAGCTAGGGTCCCTATTGGGTTATGGGCAGCATGTTGTTGGTGGAGGGTGTTTGCATTGGCATAGACAGCCATCCAGATGCATTCCCTGTCTTCTGGGGAGAGGGTGGAGGAGAGCATGACATATGTGTCTTGCCAGGTAAGGTCGTAAGATTGAGTGGCATACAAAAATTCCTTGTGGAAAGAGATGGGATCCTTGGATAAAGGAGCCAAGTCTCTTTTTAAAATGGGAGAGGTTGGCTAGAGAGATGGGAACATGATCTCAGATTATGCTTTTGTCCCTCATGATCTCCTGCAAGGGAAGGGCTTTGGAAGGCCTTTGGGTGTATGCCTGGTTTCAGCACTAGGGGGGTGGGTGTGAGACCTGGTTTGTGGTGGAGAAGGAAGAGGGGATGGAGGGCGACAGTAAAGGGGTGGAGGAGCTAGAGCCAAAGGAGAAGAAGGAGGAAATGATGTTGGGAGGGGGACTGAGATAGGGGTTTTTTTAACCAGGCTGAAATTAGAGGAGAAAGGCTTGTCCTGAGGAGGAGGCATTTTTGCGGGTTTTTCATTGAGGAGGAGGATTTGAAAAGGGGGAAAAGATTGGCAGAGAGAGAGAGCAATCCATGAACGGAGATAAGCAAAGCACTTTTGATCCTTTACCATTGCATTAGAGAAAGTTTTTAGATTATGTTCAATTTGGAAGTTGAAAGTTTTGTTGTTTGGAGGAGGGGAGTGCATACCCCTGAAGGGAATGAGTATCTCCAGAGGGTAGTGAATACCCCAGAGGGAAGCGAGTACCTCAGAAGGGAGTTAATATCCCAGAAAAGAGTGAGTGCCCAGAAGGGGAGTGAATACCCTGGAGAAAAGTGACTACCCAATTCCTCCCAGGAGAATGGACGTAGGAGAGCTGGGATGTACCAAAGAGCTGTGGCAGCTCTTCACAGTCCCCTAGAGGCCAGAGTGGCTGGAGTGGTGAGCGTTCTGAAGGTGTCCCCTGAGAAGGCAGGCTGCGGTCACCTGGTGACCAGGGAGACCTCCAACTCAGTGCTAGGATTTTCTGGAGAACCAGCAGAAATAGAGAAAAATCTGGAAAGGAGGAAAAGGGAGATTCACCCACTAACTGGAGACTGGTGTTGGATGTAAGATCCAGCAATGGGGGTGATCCTTACTGGAGCCACCCAGAAAGGGTAAGGAAGCAGAGGATGGAGAGTTTGATCAGGACCTAGAGGTCAGCCCAGGACTGGAGAAAATGAGAGAATAAGGAGAACGGGGCTGGGAACAGGTAGTCCACTCAGGATATGGAAGCAGGCTCAGGTCTAGTTTTTGCTGCTTGCTGCCTTCCAGGATGCAAAGAAGACTTACCTGGTAGAACTCAATCCCCATCCCGGGTTTTGGCACCAAAATGTTAGGTTTTGAAGGGAAGGCAAGGGTTAAAGACACACAAAGAGGGGACCACTCAAACAGCAACACAGGTATATTGCCGACAGCTGCAGAAGTGGGGGACCAGCTTAATGCCAGAGCCCACTACCACTTACAGGCTGGGGTACTTACAGGTATTGGTGGGAGGCAGCTGGGCAGTATGGGATGCTGCCTGGCAGGATATTGATAAGATATTCTTATGATCAGGTGGTTTGACCCTTTTTCCTGTGGGATGTCATTGTGGTGTTTCTTGGACCTTTGCCCAGAAAGATATGATAGCAATGTTTCTTAGTTGGGCCTTTGTCCACCTTGTAGTCAAGCGGTTAGACAGGATGTTTCTCATGGCCTGAACCCCCATGGAATGTTTCACTTTGACCGAGGTCTGCATAATAGCAGGGAGCTTACAAAATCATGCAGTTTGGAGTAACACAGATGACCCTACCCATGCTCCTCTTCTTCCCCATAGATCCCTACCCTATGATTCCACCTTGCTCTTCTCTGGCACAAGCCCCTTCCTCAACCTGCATTCCTTCTTATAAAGCCCCCCTTGCTATCTATTCTCTACCTCTTCATCCAAAATAACACCATTCTGGCCTCTCCCTGTTTTTTTACCAGAAGAAGAAGAATCTGCACAGAGCCTCAGCCCCTGAACAGAGTTTGAAAGAGACAGAAAAAGCAAAATATCCAACATTAGTGTTTTACTACAGGAAGGATAAGAAAAGAAATTCAAATCAACTGGAGAATAACCAGCCTACAGAGAGCTCCACTGATCCAATCAAAGAGAAAGGAGACCTAGACATATCTGCAGGATCTCCACAGGATGGTGGGCAGAATTAGTCCAAATTGGACAAATCATCACCACTGATGGCGATGATTACAATAAAATCAGTTTGAGGAGCTGATGACTGAGTATACCTCTGCCTTTCTTTCTGATGGTGGGGAGGAAGGGAAGGGAAAAGATAGGCATTTGAGAACGGAGGGATATGAGATCCTGTAGCATTAGCGGACAGATCCACAGGTTAGCCAGACATTGTAAATAAAGACTGAGGGAGGACTGATTCCTGGAGACAAATTTTCTTCTTAAAATTTTATCTCACAGGAGAGGAAGAAAAGGATTTGGTGCTCCTTGGAGCACGTGCATGTTTAGAAGAGCACATAAGATCTGTATGGTATGTAGGTGACAGTGACACTCTTTCCAAAATGAAGACATCAAAATCACCACCTTCAGGCCACATACCTCAGAGTGGTGTGTTTTGTAACTCACCCAATGCTGTGAGCAACTGAAGGTCCTCAAAAGGAACAAGAACCTCACCCTACAGAAAGTAAGACAGCATGCCACACACAATAAAATAATGGTGTTTGGAGGACATGCTTCCAATACTAGGGCACTTGTTAAGAAACTCTAGGTGGAGCAGTCGCCTACCAAGTGTGGGGCACTGGGAGTGGCCTGTGTCTACTGCAGGCAACAAACAGAAGCATTGTCTACAGGGAATTTTAATACAAGAATACAAGTAAAAGCTGGTATTTTTATCACCACTTCCATACACCAGCATTTCTATAGAATGTCAATGATTAAGAATTCTTCCCCTAGAGACAGAGCTTGCAGTGAACTGAGATGGCACCACTGCACTCCAGCCTGGGCGACAGAGTGAGACTCTGTCTCGAAAAAAAAAAATCTTCCCCTAAAAGAAAATATCATTTTTATTGGAGGAAATACAATAGAGTGCTTTTGGCATCAATGTAGAGGGCTGAGTTGTATTCCTTGAGTTAATTGCTCAAGACCCTCTCCTGTTTATTTACTCATTCACTCTCCTTTATTTCCATGGCCCAGTTTTATTCCCCTTGTCTTCATTGGCAATCATTGTAATGCATTTGATGTGTATCCTTTTCTTTGTATGAGTGTCAATACCTGTTTTTTTATTGTTTGTGGACATTTGTTTTCAATGTATATATCCATTGTCAATACTTAATATTTCACTCAGGCCTGTTTTTAAGATGCATCTATGTATGTCTAATCTGTTCCTCCCTTGTCAGATATATTTTTATATTATATAAATTTAAGAAAGATATTTGGATTTTTAATTTTTGTACCCACCTTCTGGTCCATGTTTTGTTTAATTTATACCTTAGGATTACATTTTCTTTCAAGTGACTGTAAATAGTATCATGTGTTTAATTTTTATTTCCACATGTTCAATGTTAGTATACAGAAGTGTGATGGATTTTTAATGTTTATTTTAAAGAAATTTTATTTTGTATATTTGAGGTTTACAACATGTCATTATGGGATATATATATAAAGTAAAATTGTTACAATGGTAAAAATGATTAGCATACCTCTCTTCTCACTTTTTTAAGTGTGTGACAATAGCAGCTAAAATCTACTTATTTAAAAAAATTCATGATATAATTTCATTAGCTTTAGTCCCCCTGTACATTAGATCGCTAGACTTGTTCATCCTACATATCTGGTATTTTGTATCCTTTGACTTACATCTCCCCATTTCTTCTCCCACCCCCAATGTTTCATTCTCCACCTCTGTCTATTGGACCCCTTATTTATATAGTCCACATACGAGATCAGGTAATCTTTTTCTTTCTGTCTGGATTATTTAACTTAGTGTGATGTCCTCCTGGTCCATCCTTGTTCTGGAAAATGCCAAGATCTTTTTTTTTCAAGTGGAGGAAGGATATTAAAGAGCAGATGGATGGTAACCAAAAGAAGGGAGAATGAAAATCTTTCTTCTGGCTCTGTTCTAACATTGTCTTCAGGACCTAGGCATACTCTGATATCCACAATTTCTCTGCCAAAATCTGTTGTCACTACAGGTGTCCATCTTGGAAAAAGCCTAACATGATATAGACATGGCCCTTGATGTCTACAGAAAAATCTCACAGATCCTCACACCGAATCTCACAGATCCTCACACCGAATCAGGGAGTATGAGAAGCCCTATTAAATCTCTTTTCCTTTAGTTCACCAACCATTGGTGAATATTTTTCTGTTCTAGATAGAACTTCCATAATTCCCAAGTATACTCTGGCATTTATATTCATTTATTTGCATGTGGATGTCCAGTTGTCCAAGCACCATTTGTTGAAAATACGATTCATTGAATTATCGCGACATCCTTTTCTATGATCAATTGACCATAGCTTTATCAGTTTATTCCTGTTGTCTAAATTTTATTCTATCAATTAGTACATTTAAAAGTATCTAAGCAGTATGCTTTGTTGAATGCTATGGCTTTGTGGTAAGTTTTGAAATACAAAAGGGAGAATCATTCAAGTTTGCTTTTCTTTTACAATATTGGTTTGGCTGTTCTAGGCCCTTTAAATTTACGTGAGTTTTAAGATAAGCTTGTCAATATCTGCAAAAAATGCAGGTGGGATCTTGATTGGGAGTACATTGAATCTGTACCTCGATTTGGGGAATATTGAACACAGACTTTATCTCTAAGATCTTTCAATGCTAGGGTGCTCCAGAGTTCAGTCCTTAGACATACCCTTTTATCCTTCTGCACTCTTTTAGCTTTAAATGACATCCATATGCATATGACAACCAAAATTATATCTTCACCCTAAATCTCTCCCTGAAGCCCAAACTGACTAGTTTATGCATTCATTTGAGTACTGAATAAACATTCCAAAATTAATATAGTCAATGATAATTTTACACGAAACAATAACATTGTGCTTATCACATTCAAGGTACTCTTTTTAAGACCATATGTAACCTGATGAGGCGATTATCATTTTTCCCTTCAAAAAAACCGAGGTAAACACTAGATACATAAATGACTAAGTTCATATAGAAAGTGTCAGAATCCAAGATTTGAACCCAGTCATGCTGATCCCAGAACCTACACACTTCACAATACCTCATATCATTTCTTCTAATTAAAGCATATGCTTTCTCTATCTGCATACTTATCTTCTCCTTTTTCTTGGAAGATAAATTTCTTGGGGCGAATTCTTCCCTGAGCCATTTCTATAATAACATAAATTATATGAATAAAAGACCATAATAATGAATGCCTGCAGTTTCTCACTCCCCCAGCTTGACTATGTACTCAGACTATACTTTGAGTTGCCTTAATGGAGTCAGTACAAGGAAGTTAGTGTTTATAGTCTATCAGCAGAAACTGCTGTTTATCAATTCCTAACCATTTCCTGGATATTTTCTCTATTGCTATGGTTAGGCTTTGTGTCCCCATTCAAATCTCATCTTGAATTATAATTCCTATAATCCCCATAATCTCCATGTGTCAAGAAAGAGACCACGTGGTGGTAACTGGATCATGGGGGCAATTTCCTCCATGTTGCTCTCATGATAGTGAGTGAGTTCTCAGGAGATCTGATGATTTTATAAGTACTTGGTAGTTCCTCCTGCATTCGTTCTCCTTTCTGCCACCTTGTGAAGAAGGTGCCTCGCTTCCCCTTCTCCTTCCATCATGATTCTAAGTTTCCTTGAGGCCTGCAAAGCCATGCTGAATATAAGTCAATTAAACCTCTTATTTTTTTAATAAATTACCCAGTCTCAAGCAGTTCTTTATAGCAGTGTGTAAATGGACTGATACATCTATAGAATCTATAACAATCTTAAAGTAAACAGAAGAAAATAATAGACTTTCGATAGCGGTTCAACACATAATGAATCCCAGTTGATTCTGATGTGAAGTGCTATAACTCAGGTCTTTACGTGATATCTGTAACTACTTACACTCTGATCTCTTTTTTCTTTCTTTGAAAGCACTTGCACTAGTGACATTTGAATCACTTCATCGTTCTTTTTTAAAGAATTGTAGAATCATATAACTGTTGGCTTTCTGAGTGTCTTTCAGTTTCCTATATATGCCAAGGTCTTTTCTACATGGAAACTGTTTCTCATTTTCTTCTCTTTGCCTAGAATTATTTTCTCCTTTCTACACACAGTGCCAAATCTCACTGAAATTATCATTGGTTACATTAATTAATAACTTTAGGTCTTTAGCCCATGGCTACCTCCACACTTGAGTTCTTCTCTGGCCACTTTATGTAAAGTTTTAATCCAACACCTCCTATCCCCATAGCTAACATTTTACATGCCTTCCTGGCATTATTGTTTTCTTGTTAATAATTATCATTCTCAAACATATTTTACTTTCTTCTTGTTTTCAGTTTGCTTTCTCCAGTATATTGTAAACTCCATGACAACAATTATCTCAGCCTGTTTTGTTCACTACTGTATTCTCATGACTTCAAAAAGTGTCTAGCATGTAATAAGTACTTAATAAATATTTGTTGCGTTGAATCTTCAATATACATCATTTATTCAACAAACACTTTTTAAGCACTTGTTATGTCCCAGGCACTATGCTGTGTACTGAGGATATGATGCAGAACAAGACTGACATTACCACTGCACTTAAACCTGTGAAAAGCAGGTAAGTAAATGGGTATTTACAATATAAAGTGTTAAGGAAGTAAGATAGGAGTCAGCAAACTGTGGAGGCATATTAGAGGAGCATCTTGCCTAGTCTGTGGCATCAGAGGATACTTCCAAACCTGAGGAATTGAGACCTGAAGTTATTGGGGGAGCTCAGGTAGATTTCTGTAGTATATTGTCTGAACCAGGGGTCAGCAAATTTTTATCTGTCAGCTTTTCTCTGTCAAGAGCCAGTTAACAAATATTATAGGTTTGTGGGTCACATATGGTCCCCATTACAATTAACCAATTTTACCCTTGTCACAAAAGCAGTCATAGATGATGCATAAACTAATGGCATGGCTCTTTGCCAATACAATTTTAATTGCAAAGACAGGTGGCAGCACAAACTGTCTTTTCATAACTCCTAATATAGCCCCATGGAATTCAAATTTTTTTTTTAAGTAACAGAACCCTTTATTCAAAGAAACTTTATGTGGAATACCAGTATCTAATGAGACAGAAGTCCTTGGTTAAAACTGTGGTGGAAGTCTGGAGACCCTTACCTCTCTTTCCCAGTGATTAGAGGAATAAGTAGGTAAGCTTCCTTCTTCCAGCATAAGACTTACCCACTTTTCCTTTCTCTTTCTTCTTATATGGCTTCCCCCTCATCCCTTATAATAAGAGCTGAGGCCAATAAGGTTGTTCTAACTAAGAAAATCAAACTAGAAAAGTTGATATTCAAAAACAGAATCAGCCAAATTTTTTTTGGGAAATTCTCAAAGATACTCCTATTTATTGAATTGTGCATTACTGCCCCCACCCCACCCACCAAATTCATATGTTGAAGCAATAATTTTCATTGTGGTTGTATTGGTCCAGTCTCATACTGCTATAAAGAAATACCTGAAACTAGGTAATTTATAAAGAAAAGAGGTTTAATTGACTCACAGTTCCACAGGCTGTACATGAAGCATGGCTGGGAAGGCCTCAGGAAACTTACAATCATGGAAGAAGGCAAAGGGGAAGCAGGCACATCTTCACATGGTGGCAGGAGAGAGATAGTGAAGGGGGAGATGCTACACATTTTTAAGCAACCAAATCTCATGAGAAGTCACTCGCTATCATGAGAACAGCAAGAGGGATGTCTGCCCCCATGATCCAAACACCTCCCACCAGACCTGTCCTCTAATATTGAGGACTACAACTGGATATGAATGAGATTTAGGTGGGGACACAGATACAAAGCATATCAGTGACTGTATTTGGAGACAGGGCTTGTAAGGAGGTAATTAAGGTTAAATTAGATCATAAGAGTATGGCCCTAATCTAATAAGATTATTATCCTTGCAAGAAGAAACAGAACATCCCCCTCTCCTTATTCCCTTCTCCCTCATCACATGGACTGCAGGAAGGCTACATGAGGAAACAAAGAGAAGGCAGCCATCTACAACCCGGAAGCCAGGAAGAGAAGTCTCACCAGATACCAACTCTGAGGGCACCCTGATCTTACACCTCCAGCCTCCAGAACTGTGAGAAAATGAATTTCTATTGTTTTACACCATCCAGTTTATAGTATTTTGTTATGATTATGACAGCTGGAGCAGACTAAGGCAGACACTCTTCAAAAAAAGCTGAGCTATAGTTTTATATCCTAATTTAATATCACCGTTGATCTTTGACCTTTTATAAATCTTTTACCAAGCTGCTTCCTGGAGCCCACGAATTATCTTTGAGGTGGCATTTACTGTTTTAAATTTCTTGCTGAGTCACTCAATTACTTCTTATGGTTTCTGACTACTTAATGCTGCCCTAGCTTTTGAGGGGAACTTGTTACCAACTGTGTATAAAGCAGGAGATGCTACCTAAGAAATCAGGATTAGTTGTTCTGACATAGTTGGACATATTTTTCATCAAGGAAGTAACACTTAAACTGCTGCTTGTCCAATGTATCTTTATTTTCTAGGCCTGTGCTATTCTTTAGGAAAGATGACATAATGAATAGACCAGGCACATGTGTGACTACTGACTCTCAAAAACTAGCCAAGCTGAATGCTAAGTAAATGAATGTAGCAAAAGAGCTTATTAATAGCCCAGAAGTCACACAGAGAATGCTGTCAAATCTTTCAAAGACAGATCGGTAAGTATACATAGCATCTTGCTTATCTTCACATTAGAGCTGCTGTGAATGAGCCACTTAATAATAATCTTGGAGAGTCTTGAATAAACAGCCTGGGCACTTTAAGGGTTGCCTACATTACAACTATAGAAACATTCTTCTAGAACGCAGAAAGCAGAAGTTATGTTTTCTCCGTGGTCTGAAAAGTACTTAGTAGAAAGTCATTGCACGCTAAGTCTCTCATTGCACACTGTTTCCTCACTTGAAGGATGGGATATTGGCACTTGTTTTGATTATAACATAGAAATCCAGATTTTTTTGTCTATACTTTATACTTTTCAGGGTTGGAGTTGGAGACCAATTGCCCTAGCTAATGCTAAGCATTCATTGACTATAGGATGATATTTGGAAAAAATAACTGTGACCTCAACTGAATGGTTTTGTCCTGGAACTCCTGAGAGACTCAAAGTGGAAAGTGATATGGAAGGCCTGACAATAAAGTAATAATGTAGAGTGCTTTTCAGAAAGATGAGAAATTACTTGAGCCAGTGAGGTGTTTTCTCTTGAAAAGCAGTCCTCTCAAAAGTTCAGAATTCTTTTACCAATGTTAGCATTGCATAAACCATTTCTGAAACCCATTTTGAAAATTAAATTTCTACCTAATATTCTTCAGGTCAGCCATATGTCATTCCTTACTGGTAATTAGATTATTTGCAGCATCCAAAATATACTCAGAGCCTGTTTTTAACTAATTAAATTTTCAGTTAAGCTAGTTAATAATAATTTAGGACTCAAAATTATGTGAGATTATATAGTAATGAAACTTACTTTGTAAATGGCTAAAGAATTAGCTCTGGTAAGACTTTTAAAAGGGATGCTCCAAAAAGGTTTTGGGAAAATGGAGTATGAATTTAATAGGTGTGAGGCTTTCCGGCGGAGGGGGGGGCGGGGAGCGGGGGTGGCACTCACAAAGAGAGAACACGCACTTTGAGAGATATGTTCAGAGAGCCTTGCTAAGAATTTGATCATATTTTTTCATAGTCAAAATATATTTGATCTTGGTGGTTTTGTTCACATAGTAGGTGATGTTAGGGAGATCAGAAGGAGCAAGAAACAGAGCTTTTGGGGTCACGGGAGGAAATTTAGATACTTCTAAATATAAGAGTACATTATTGGTGATTTTTAAGAAGAGAAGTGACATACTTAGAAGTACATTTATTCTGCGGTCAGAATGGACTAGAGGGTGGGAAGCTAAGTGAATCTGAGTCATGCAGCTGTTGCTGTCACCCAGATCAAAGATTATGGTAGCTGGGGCAGTGGCTCTAGACATTTAGGAAAGTGACCAGAACTAAAAGATATTTAAAAAGTAAAACATAATAGTTAGCATAGCTTAACATTTATAGGGCTATCTCTTATATGTCGTTTCATATATGCTGATAGTATCACACTAAAATGAAGATACTATTTGCTGATAACATTTGTTCCTGGTTTAAGAGAAGGGCAAACCCGAGAGAACAATCGAGCTGAATAAATTGTAGGTTTATATAATAAATATACTCATTTATACATAGCAGTGAGCAACTCGTGATTTTAAAACAGTGATTCATAAAACAAAATAATATGATTGGGGATAGTCTTTTTGAACATTGAAGTTATATTTGAATACATTTGGCCTGTCATTCCCTATAATTTATATATATGCAATCAAATTCAAAGTGAGCTTCAGCTTTCATTTGAGCGGAGTGTTTTTTATAGTAATTGCGAATTTGGCAGGATTCGCTTTTGGTGGGAGTTCTTGATAATTGTTTCTTTGAATGGAAATGGTCCCAATTATTTTTTTTATGTGTGAATTATTCTTCCCTAGTATCAGCTGTTGATGTAGCATGAAACAAGTGAAACAGCACGGTGGCACTGATTCCTTCTCGTTATGACAAACTGACCTGTCATTAATGATTTCTACTGGGAAATGCTGACAATAACTTTCGGAACTTTGTCCCGGAGGTGGGATCCTTATTTGAAATAGAAAGAAGCCCAGATGAAACTACCATCTGCACAGGAGCCAGCTTCGGAGTCCTAGCAGCACGGGTCTGACTGTCTAGTGGGCAAACACCTGTGGTCTGTCTATACCAAGCAATTGCAGCACCAAACTGAATACTTTACACCTGTAAAGCCTCATTTATCCAGGTCGAGCTGCTGATTGGAATGGCATACTTAGAGATTTCAGTTCAACAGATAGGATATTCAAAAGGGCAAAACAATTGTAAAACTTCAGCTGAGGCCGGGCGCGGTGGCTCACGCCTGTAATCCCAGCACTTTGGGAGGCCGAGGTGGGCGGATCACGAGGTCAGGAGATCGAGACCAGCCTGGCTAACATGGTGAAACCCCGTCTCTCCTAAAAATACAAAACAATTAGCCAGGCATGGTGGTGGCTGCCTGTAGTCCCAGCTACTGGGGAGGCTGAGGCAGGAGAATGGCATGAACTCGGGAGGCGGAGCTTGCAGTGAGCTGAGATCGCCCACTGCACTTCGGCCTGGGCGACAGAGTGAGACTCTGCCCCCCACCCCCACCCCCCCCAAAAAAAAAAACCTTAGCTAAGTGCCATCTTTAAGATGACAAAACGATCACTAGATCCAACGGAGAAGGGAAATCAGATAAGATAGATACTTGGAATCACAAAACAAAGTAATTGGCTGTTGTTGCTCTGGTAAAGATATTTATTTGTTATCAATATAGGAAAAATATATGTGGCAGATAAAATTATGTTGAGCCCACTATTGCCTCTCCCTGGGCATGCAGTGAGAGCACATTTCTCAGTATCTAGTGTAGTTGGGTGGGGGTAATGTGACTGAGTTCCAGTTAGTGGAAATGTGAGCAAAAGTGATGTGATATTTCTACTGTCATGCAAATAAGAGTAAATGACTCTTTTGTCAGCTGACTTTCTCAGAACTCTGGGTACAGATAGAAACAAAGCACTCTGTTATGGTAATAGTGCATAATAGTAATAACCTAGATTTCTGAGTCTCTTACTGAAGTTGACCATTGGACTACAGAGTGAGAAATGCATCTGATCTGTCTTCAGTCCCTGAAATTTATGGGGCTACTTTTTTGTCTCTCCATAGCCTGGATAACCTTTAAATACTAATACTAATACTAATACATAAGGATAGCAGCAACAGCTACTGTATGTGGGTCACATAATATGAGCTAACTGTTGTACTAAGCCTTTCACAAAAGATGTTTCATGCTATCCTTACAAACAAAATCTGCCAGGTAAATACTACAATTCTTATTTCACAAAATTAAGAAACAAACTCAGAGTAGGAAAGTGATTGACCTAAGGTCTCACAGTTAGTAATCACGTCACAATCCAACTGCCTGGTTTTAAATGTGTTTTTTTCTCTATATACGGCAGCCACTGAGTGCTCATACGTCAAACAGTTGTTTCCATATTTCACATGCAAGTTTTCACTATTCAGATTTCTTTTTTTTCTTTACCTATATGACATGGTTTGACTGTGTCCCCACCAAATCTCAACTTGAATTGTATCTCCCAGAATTCCCACATGTTGTGGGAGGGATCCAGGGGGAGGCAATTGAATCATGGGGGCCGGTCTTTCCCATGCTATTCTCGTGATAGTAAATAAGTCTCATGAGATCTGATGGGTTTATCAGGGGTTTCTGCTTTTGCTTCCTCCTCATTTTCTCTTGCCGCCACCATGTAAGAAGTGCCTTTCACCCTCTGCCATGATTATGAGACCTCCCCAGCCATGTGGAACTGGAAGTCAAATTAAACCTCCTTTTCTTCCCAGTCTCAGGTATGTCTTTATCAGCAACATAAAAACGAACTAATACACTATAACACTGACAAAAAGTAACACATTTTATTGGCCAAAGTATGAGAAAACAAGCACACCCACACATTGAGTGGTAGAAGTATAAATGTTCTTTGTATGAAGTTTCACATGCCTTTTCACTGAACAGATCTAGTTTTAGAAATTTATTATACAAATATACTTGTATGTGTGTGATTTACACACTAAGTTGGTCCTTACATTACTTGTTATAACAGTAAAATATTAGAAAAAAACTAAATATAAATCAGTAAGTGGCTGTTTAAATAAATGATGCTAAGTATACACCATACTATGTTGCATGGACACAGGAAGGGGAACATCACACACCGGGGCCTGTTGTGGGGTGGGGGGAGGGGGGAGGGATAGCATTAGGAGATATACCTAATGTTAAATGATGATTTAATGGGTACAGCACACCAACATGGCACATGTATACATATGTAACAAACCTGCACGTTGTGCACATGTACCCTAAAACTTAAAGCACAATAAAAAAAAATGAGCAAATACTTTACATACTAGGGACAGGGAAAATGGCAGATTTTTTTTTTTTTACATTTTGTACATTATTGTTACACTTTGAAATTTTACAATATGATGCATTACCCTTACAAAAATAATTTAAAATTTTTAAATGTGTGCTTATATCTTGTTTCTTAAGGATGGCTACTTCAGAGTTCTATTGTCATTCTTTATACCTATTCTATACCTTTCTTTGTATATACTCGGTAGTCAATAAAATCTATTTTAAAAAGCCTATTTTGAAGGTAAGAGGTTTTTTTTCATTTTTGGTTTTTTAAAATGTTTATATTTTTAATTTTTATGGCTGCATAGTAGGTATACATATTGATGTGTTACATGAGATGTTTTGAAATGGGAATCCAATGTGAAATGATCCCACTGTGGAGAATGGGGTATCCATCTCCTTGTGTTATAGACAGTTCAATTACATTCCTTTAGTTATTTTGAAATGTATAATTAAGTCATTATTGACTACAGACACCCCATTATGGTATCAAATAGTAGGTCTTACTCATTCCTTCCGACTAGTTTTTTGTACCCATTTACCATTCCCACATACCCCCACCCCATCCTCACTATCCTTCCGAGCCTCTAGTAACCATTCTTCCACTCTATATGTGCATGAGTTCAATTCTTCTAATTTTTAGATCCCACAGATAAGTGAGAACATGTGATGTTTGTCTTTCCATGCCTGGTTCATTTCACTTAATGTAATGATCTCCAGTTCCATTCATGTTGCTACCAACAACTGGATCTCATTTTTTTATGGCTGAATAGTACATCATTGTGTATATGTACCACATTTTCTTTATCCATTCATCTGTTGATGGACATATAGGTTGCTGCTACATCCTGGTTATTGTGAACAGTGCTGCAACAAACAGGGGAGTGCAGATGACTCTTTGATATACTGATTTCCTTTCTTTTGGGTACATGCACATCAGTGGAATTGCTGGATCACACGGTAGCTCAACTTACAGTGTTTTGAGGAACCTCTAAACTGTCCTTCATAGGGATTGTACTAATTTACATTCCTACCAACCGTGTACAAGGGTTTCCTTTTCTCTACATCTTCGCCATCATTTGTTATTGCCTGTCTTTGGGATAAAAGCCATTTTAATGGGGTGAGAGAATATTTCATTGTAGTTTTGATTTGCATTTCTCTGATGATTGATGATGTTGAGAAACTTTTCATATATCTGTTTGTCATTTGAACGTCTTCTTTTGAGAAATGTCTATTCAAATCAATTACCCATTTCTTAGTTGGATTATTAGTTTTTTTTCCCTATAGAGTTGCTTGAGTTATTTTCTGATTATTAATCCTCTATCAGGTAGGTAGTTTGCAAATAATTTCTCCTTATTTTGAAGGTTGTCTATTCACTTTCTTGACTGTTTCCCTTGTGCACAAGTTTTTTAACTGGACCCCATTTGTCCATTTTTGCTTTAATTGCCTGTGCTAATGAGGTATTGCTCAATAAATTTTTGCCCACACAAATGTCCTGGAGATTTTCCCCAATGTTTTGTTGTAGTAGTTTCATAGTTTCATGTATTAGGTCTAAGTCTTTAATCCATTTTGATTTGATTTTTGTATAAGGCAAGATATAGGTGTCTAGTTTCATTCTTCTGCATATGGAAATCTAGTTTTCTTAGCAGCATTTACTGGAGACTGTCTTTTCTCCAGTGTATGTTTTTGGCACCTTTGTCAAAAATGAGTTCACTGAAGATGTATGGATATTTTTCTGGATTCTTTATTCTGTTCTATTGGTCTATGCATCTGTTTTTGTGACATTATCATGCTGTTTTGGTTACTATAGCTCTGTAGTATAATTTGAAGTAAGGTACCATGATTATTCCTGTTATCTCATTTTTGCTTAGGATAGCTTTTGCTATTCTGTGTCTTTTGCAGTTCCATATAAATTTTAGGATTATGTTTTCTATTTCTATGAAGACTGTCATTGGTATTTTTATAGATATTTCATTGAATGTGCAGATTGCTTTGGGTAGTATGGACATTGTAACAATACAGATTCTTCCAGTCTGTGAACATGGAATATTTTCCTACTTTTTGGTGTCCCCTTCTATTTATTTCATCAGTGTTTTATCGTTTTTATTACATAGATCTTTCACTTCCTTGGTTAATTCCTGGGTAATTAATTTTATTTGTGGCTATTATGAATGAGATTATTTTTTGATTAGTGTTTCAGATTGTTCGTTGTTGGGATATAGAAATGCTACTGATGTGTTTGTTGATTTTGTTTCATGATACTTTATTGAATTTGTTTATCAGCTCTAAAAGCTTTTTGATGGAATCTTTATGTTTTCCCAAATGTAAGACTATATGATCTGCAAATAAAGATAATTTGACTTCTTCATTCCAAATTGGATGCCTTTTATTTCTTTCTCTTGTCTGCATGCTCCAGCTAGGCATTCCAGTACTATGTTGAATAACAGCGGAAACAGTGGGCATCTTTGTTGTGTTCCAGATTTTAGAGAAAAGGCTTTCAGTCATTCACCATTCAGCATGATACTAGCTGTGAGTCTATCACAAATTACTTTTATTATGTTCTTTCAATACCAAATTTTTGGAGGGTTTTTATCATGAAAGGATGTAGAAATTTACAAATGCATTTCAGCTTCAACTGAAATGATTATATAATTTTTATTCTTCATTCTGTTAGGGAAAAATAATGCTTCGACATGATGAATGATCTTTCTAATATATTGTTGAATTCAGTTTCCTAGTATTTTGTTGAGGATTTTTACATCAATATTCATCAGAGGTATTGGTCTGCAGTTTTCATTTTTTGACATGTCTTTGTCTGCTTTTGGTAGTAGGGTAACACTGGCCTCAGAAAAATGAGATTAGAAGCATTTATTCCTCCTCTATTTTTTGAAGTAATTTGACTAGAATTGATATTAGTTGTTCTTTAAACGTTTGGAATAATTCAGCAGTGGAGCCATTGGGTCCTAGGCTTTTCTTTACTGGGAAAATTTTTGCTATGGCTTTAGTTTCATTACTTGTTATTGGTCTGTGATGGTTTTGGAGTTCTTTCTGGTTCTACCTTGGTCGGTTGTATGTGTCTAGGAATTTTCCCATTTAGTCTAGATTCTCCAATATATTGGTATATAGTTGCTCATAGTAGCCACTAACAATGCTTTCAATTTCTTTGGTGTCAGTCGTAATGTCTTTTTTTTCTCATTTATGATTTTATTTAATGCATCTTTTCTCTTTCTTTCTTTATCTGGCTAAAAGTTTGTCAATTTTAACTTTTCAAAAAAAAGACACTTTTTGTTTCATTGATCTTTTGTATTTTTTTCATTTCAATTACATTTATTTATGCTCTGATGTTTATAATTTCTTTTCTTCTACCAATTTTGAGTCTGGTTTGCTCTTGCACTTCTAGTTCTTTAAGACACAACTTTAGATTGTTCATTTGAAGTTTTTACTTTTTTTATGTAGGCACTTGTAGCAATATATACTTGCATCTTAGTACTGCTTTTACTGTATCTCGTATGTTTGGTATGTTGTATTTTCATTATCATTTGTTTCAGTAATTTTTTTTAATTTCCTTATTAATTTCTTTATGGATGCATAGGTCACTCAGAAGCATATTTTCAAAATTTCTATATATTTGTATGGTTTCAAAAATTCTTCTTGTTATTAATCACTAGTTTCATTCCATGGTGGTCAGAGAAGATGACTGATATTATTTCATCTTTTTGTATGTTTGAAGACGTGTTTTTTGTCCTAATAAGTGGTCAATATTTGAGAATGATCCATGTTCTGAGAGAGAAAATGTGCATTCTGCAGGCATTGGATGAAATGTTGTGTAAATATCTACTAGATTCATTTGTCCTGTAGTGCAGATGAAGTTTGATGTCTCTGTGTTGATTTTCTCTAAAGAAGATCTGTTCAGTTCTGAAAGTGGGGTGTTGAAGTCTCCAACTATTATTGTATTGGGGCCTATTTCTCTCTTTAGCTCTAATAATATTTACTTTATTTATCTTGGTGCTTCACTGTTTGGTGAATATATATTTAAAATTGTTAAAACCTATTGCAGAATTGGCCCTTTTATTACTATATAGTGACCTTAATTGTCTCTTCTCACAGTTTTTGTCGTGAAATCTGTTCTGTCTGATATAAGTATAGCGGCTCCTGCTTTTTCTTTTGGTTTCTCTTGGCATGGAACATCTTTTTCCATCCCTTTATTTTCAGTCTATGTGTGTCTTTAGAAGTGAAATGTGTTTCTTGCATGCAACAGATCAATGAATCTTTTTTTTCACGTATTCAGCAAGTTTATGTCATTTGATTGGAGAGTTTAGTTTGTTTACATTCAATGTTATTATTAATAAGTAAGGACTTACTCTGCTATTTTGCTATTTTTTACTGGTTGTTTTGTGGCCTTTTCTACCTTCTTTCTTTTCTTCCTGTTTTCCTTTAGTGAAAGCCATTTTCTCTAGTGATATAATTTACTTTCTTGCATTTTATTTTTTGTTTATCCATTGTATATTTTTTGGTTTGAGGTTACCATGAGGCTTGCAAATCCTATCTTAATACCATTATTTTGACATAACTTGTTAACATTGCTTACATAAATAAACAAGCAAAATGAAAACTGACAAAAACTCTAAGTTTATCCTCCCGCTTTTAACATTTTATCATTTCTATTTATACATTATTTCTATCAATAGTTTCTTTCTATTTCTTGAGGAGTTGTTTTTTTTTTCCTTATTTTTAATTATTATTTTTAGTTCTGGGGTCCATCTGCAGGATGCGCAGGTTTGTTACATAGATAAATGTATGCCATAGTGGTTTACTGCACATATCAACCTTCCTTCTAGGGGTACCTCTCAGGGTTATCAGTGTTCTACCCATAAACCCCCGGCTGGGGATGCTGAGATTCCCACAGGGAGGCCCTGTCCAGTGAGAAGGAGTGGATCCAGGTCTTCATCTCACTGGTGCCTGTGGCAAGGGAAAGCCTCTGACAATGATGGCAGCCACCCCTTCCCTCAGAAAACTCTGTCTTCTTAGGCAGTTTCTTGCTGGCTGTGCTGGCTTTGGATGGGGGCTGATTCCAAGCCAGTGGGTTCTGGCTTGTAGAGTTCTGTGGGAGCGAGGTCACTTGGCTCCATGGCTTCAGCCCTCTCTTTACAAGATTGGACGGATCTCCTGCCTCACGGGATTTCCCAGAGCTGGAGTATGCTAATACTCCTGTGTCTCTGTGCCTGCTCAAAGTGGCCACCCATCCAAGCAGCTGCCCTGATTCTCCACAGCTTTATTCTTGGGACTGAAGACTCTGGTAGGGTGGGCTCAGGAGGGGACTTCCGGATTCAGAGGTTGCAAGGATCCGTGGGAAAAGCCTGGTTTTCAGAGAGGAGAAGCTAGGTCCCTCACCATCTTCCTGCTTGGGGGATGGAGCTCCCTTTGCCATGTGCAGCACCTGGGTAGGGTCTTGCTCCACCCTGCTTATGTTCACTCTCCGAGGGTCATGCCTGCCACCTAGTCAGTCTCAATAAGAGAACTTTGGTGCCTCAATTGAAGATGCAGAGTTGACTTGCAGTTTTCAACCTTCTTGGTGGGAACTACAGAGCAGAGCTGCCTCTATTCAGCCATCTTGGCTCCACCTTGTTATTATTTTTTATTGATTTATTGTTTAGTCTTTCTCTTTAGGATAAGAGTAGTTTACACTCCAGGATTTCAGTGTTATGATATTCTGTGTTTTTCTGTGTACTCTGTATGACCAGTGAGTTTTGTACCTTCCATTTATTATTTATTGCTCATTAACGTTCTTTTCTTTATGACTGATATACTTCCTTTAGCATTTCTTGTAGGATAAGTCTGATGTTGATGAAATTCCTCAGATTTTGGGTCTGGAAGTCTTTATTTCTCCTTCATGGTTGAAGGATATTTTCACCAGATGTACTAATCTAGGGTAAAAAAAAAAAAAAAAAACTTTTCCCATCAATATTTCAAATATGCCTTATCAGTCTCTCCTGGGCTCTATGATATCCACTTGAAACTACTGTTCCCAGATGCATTGGAGCTCCATTGTATGTTATTTATTTCTTTTCTCTTGCTACCTTAATGATCCTTTCTTAGTCCTTGATCTTTGGGAGTTTGATTATCAAATTCCTTGAAGTTGTCTTCTTTGGGTTAAATCTGCCTGGTGTTCTATAATCTTCTTGTATGTGGATATTGATACCTTTTCTTTAAGTTTGGAAAGTTCTCTGTTATCCCTTTAAATAAACTTTCTATCCCCATCTCTTTGTCTACCTCCTATGTAAGGCCAATAATTCTTACATTTGTCCTTTTTGAGCCTTTTTTTTTTTTTGAGATATAGTCTCTCTCTGTCTCCCAGGATGGAATACACTGCAACCTCCACCTCCCAGGTTCAAACTATTCTCCTACCTCAGCCTCCTGCATAGCTAGGATTATAGGCATGCGTCACCACGCCCTGCTAATTTTTGTATTTTTAGTAGAGACAGGGTTTTGCCATGATGGCCAGGCTGGTCTTGAACTCCTGACCTCAGGTGACCCACGCACCTCGGCCTCCCAAAGTGCTGGGATTACAGGCATGAGCCACCACACCCAGCCTTTTGGAGCTATTTTCTAGATCCTGTAGCTGTGCTACATTTTTTAAATTCTTTTTTCTTTTGTCTCCTCTGACTGTGTATTTTCAAATAACCTGTCTTCAAGCTAACTGATTTTTTCTGCTTGACCAATTCTGCTATTAAAAGACTTTGATGCATTCTTCAGTATGCCAATTACATTTTTAACTCCACACTTCCTGCTTGATTATTTTTAATTATTTAAATCTCTTTATTACATTTTTCTGATAAAATTCGGAGTTTCTTTTCTGTGTTATCTTGAATTTCTTTTAGGTTTCCTCAACATAGCTGTTTTGAATTATCTGTCTAAAAAGTCATATATCTCTGCTTCTCAAAAATTGTTCCCTGGTGTGTTATTTAATTCATTTGATGAGGTCATGTTTTTCTGGATGTTGTTGATACTGGTAGATGTTTTTCAGTGTCTGGGCATTGAAGAGTTAGGTATTTATTGTAGTCTTCACTTTCTAGGTTTATTTGTAGCCATTTTCCTTGGAGAGGCTTTCCAGATATTTGAAAAGACTCGGATGGTGTTATCAAAACTGTTTCTGCTTGGAGGGCATGCCAAGCCCAGTAACACTATGTTTCTTGCAGACTCATTGATGGTCTTGGACAATATCAGGGAGAAATCTATGGATTACAAAGTGGAGACTCTTGTCCTCTTTTCTTACTCTCCCTCAAACGTACAGAGTCTCTTTCTCTGTTCTGAGTCACCTAAAGCTGGTAGTAGAGTAATACAAGTTCCCTTATGGCCACTACCACCATGACTGTGCTGGGTCAGACCTGAAGGCAGCATAGCACTGGGTCTCACCCATGACCTACTGTAACCACTCCCTGGCTATGGCCATGTTTCCTCAAGGGTCTGAGGCTCTGCAGTCAGCACATGCCAAAGCCCATTAGGCTAATTTTCTCCCTTCAGGGCAATGAGTTTCCCTCTGCGTAGCTGGTTCCAGAAATGTTATCCAGGAGTCAGGGAGTAGGGTAATAAACCTTAGAAGTCTAGTTGATGTTCTATCTTATAGTACCTGGGTGGGGAGACACAGTGCTTTCCCCTCTTCCTTCCCCTTTCCAAAGGCAAGGAACTCCACCCTGTAGCCACCACCACCACAGGCCACAGTGAGTACTGCCAGACTACTGCTGATATTTCCTTAAGGCCCAAGGACTTTGAAGTCAGCTTGTGGTGAATGCTGCCTAGCTGGAACTCACGCTGCCAGGCAGTGGGCTCCCTTCTGGCCCAGGGCTGGTCCAAAGATGCCATCCAAGAGACAAGTCGTGGAATAGGGTACTCCAAGAGACTGGTTGGTGCTCTACTCTTCTGTGGCCATGCTGGTACATAAGGTGCAAGACAATGTCTCCTTTAATTTTCCCTCTGCTTTTGTCAAGCAGTAGAAATTTCATCTTATAGCCACCACAGCCAGTAACATACTGAGTCTCACCTGAAGACAGCAATTCTCAGAGGCTCACACAAGGCCATCAGTGTAGTACCTGTGTATCACTACTGGTAATTAAAGGCCCAAAAGCTCTTTATTTAATAGATGATGAATCCTGTCGGGATTGGGTTGTTCCCTTAAAAGCAGTGGATTCTCTTCTGCTCCAAGGTATGTCTAGAAATGTTGTCTGGGTTCTGGGGCCTGGAAAGGCAGCCTCATGACTCTGCCCAGTGCCTTATCCTGCTGTGGCTGAGCCGATATCCAAGATGCAAGAAAAAATCCTTCCCACTCTTCCCTCTCCTCTCCTCAAGCAGAAAAAAGGGGTCTGTTTGGAGCCATGAACTGTGAAGCCTGGGTCTGGGTGGTGGGATTGATGCCAGCACTCTCTTAGCCATGCCAGCTGGTGTCTCAGTGGGTTTCATGCCCTCCCCCAATGCCTAACCTTATCCCCTGTCTCTAAGCCCAGCTCAGCACTAGGGCTTGCCTAGGAGTTGCAGCCCTTATTACCTAGACTGCCTTTAAAGTTTAATTAGAGCACAGCGCATTTTATCATGTGTTCTTTAGGTTATTAGAACTCAAGATCAGATTGCTAGGATTGACAATTCCCCTCTGGTTAGGGCTGGTTTAAATGCTCCCTGCATGGGTGGATGATAGCTGAGTTTGGTCTGGTTCTCCTTTCTGCTCTAACAGGACAGCAATGAGTTCAATGCCTCACAGTTGGCTGTGCTCTCCCTCCCCTAGCACCCAGAGACACTCTTAGCACCATGCAGCCACTGGTGGGTGTTGGGGAAGTTGGTGTTATTGATCCTGTTTCTTTTACCTCTTCAGTGCCTATTTCAGCTATATGGAGTTAAAACCAGGCACTATGAAGGCTCACATGATTTTTGATTCTTGTGATGTTGTTTTTTCCTGCGTAGTCATTAAATTGGTGTCCTTTCACGGGGGACGATTGGTGGATCTTTCTATTCTGCCATCTTGCCACTGTTCAAATTTTTGATGCTAAAGATTCTTTACATCTTAGCAAAGTGCCTGAAACTATCCGAAATAAATGAATTAAAAATTACTGAATCAAATATATAAAGTAATTTTGCACCATATCCTGTCAATACAGATGCCCCTGAAATTTATTTCAAAAAGTATAATCAAGATCAAAATTCTTGATGCTTCCTTCAGATATTTTTATCTTAAAAACACAGAAACCAAAACCAGCTGTTCTCAATAGATTGGAAGAGCACAGCAGAGCCGTTTAATTTCTAGGCAGCCATCTTAAAGGCACATGGCTCTTGAAGTGGTGTCTGTTGTTCTCATCGCCTATTTGATAATGCTTACAGGAACCACAACAAGTTCAATAAGATTAAATAAATTAAATTGTGTCCAAAATAGGCACTCCTCATTTACATAATATGTAGCACTTCTGACAGAAGTTACCACCTATGAAATCTATTAATTTTTCAGCATATTTTTATTATTAAAAGAAAATTCAGGGTATGTTTTTAAAGAAATGTCAAATTAAAACTCTATCTGACATTCTGTAGTATTGTATGTCCAAAAGGATTGATTTTTATATCAAAAGTGAACACAAACTAATAAAGTAAAATTTCTGTGTGATTTTTCCAATGAATCCAATGATCTGACTCTGACATCATTTCCCATAGAGGAGTTCTAAAGGCATTTTGAGCAACGACACCATTATAAGGCTATGTGTATATTCTACCAGGGGGACTGCTTGGAAGAATAACACTCATTTAGATGTATAAATCCTGTTTTGTTTTCTTTTAAAATGTCCAATTATTTCTATTGCTGCCTCATCCATACTCTCATATATCTTTTTAATGCCTATCTGCAGATTTTCCTTAAAATAAATGTACTGTTGGGAAAAATGCCTTTGAAATTTCAGGTTCAAGATAGTCCTTTCCAATTAATAAAGTTAAGCTAGTATTAAAAGTTCCTACTTGTTAGAGTTATGTAAATAAGATTCATGCTGAGTGTTGGCAGGCAGCTATAATGGAAAAAAAAAGGCCTACACTAGGCCTCAGACACCTTAATTCTAGAATTGGTTTTACTTTGTAATATCAAGAAAATGTGGCTTAATCACTTAATAATTACATTCACTCATTCTTCCGTCGCTCATTTGTTCATTCACTTACCTCCACTGCATTTTTTAAAACATGAAATGCTCACTAAATTGTTGTCATTTTGGTGATTAAAAAAATTGGTAAAATATGGTCTCTTCTCAAAAATTGTTTGCAAGTAAGTGAATAAAATTACAAACTTTTTCAACATTAAAATGAAAAACTCTTACCTGCCCTACGTACCTTATTAATGCATTGTATCTAATGAAAGGGTGCTATGGCTTAAATACAATTTGTCCCCACCCAAACTCATGTTGAAGCTTGGTCCCCAATGTAGCAGTGTTGGGATCTGATGCCTTTAAGAGGTGTTTAGCTTGTTAAGATAGATAAATGTCCTCTCAAACTGGATTAGCGCTTGTGGGAATTGACTATTTCCCAGGAGCGCAGGTTGTTCTAAAGGGAGGTTGTGTCGTCTGTTGGCCTCTTTGTGTGTGTGCACTTTCCCTTCTCTTCTATATTATGACACAGCATAATATTCTACATTACGCTTCTATATTATTCACCAGAAGCCTACCAGATGCATCTGCCCAATCTTGGGCCTCCCAGCCTCCAGAATTGTGAGCTAAAAAGACCTCTTTCTTTTTTAAATTATCCGGTCTCAGGTTTTCTGTTAGAGCAACAGAACAGTGACTAAGACAAAGGCCTTATGTGAAACTGCTTTATGAAGTATAAGTTACTGTCCACATATTCAGGAATTAATATAAGATGCTATCTTAGTCTGTTCAGGCTGCTAGAATAAACTACCACGAATTGGGTGGCTTATAAACAAAAGCCAATTTCATTAAATCTGGTGTATTAATACAGGATTTTTTTAAAAGTGGTTGTTTTGTTAGTTTCATTTGAAGAGCTTGAGAACATGGAGGTGGGACAAAAAAGAGAAGAGGGATAAGGATTTAGAATAACAGATAACGAGGGTGAAAATGTAAAAAAAGGAGTAGGGAAGAAGTTACGTTGAGGTCCAGAAGAGGAGTGTTGTGAAAAGCATGAGGCTTTGAAAACATGAGAGGTGCCCTCAAAGCAAGAGTACAAGAATCCCAGGGGGAAGGGGAGTGAAAGAAAGGGAAGATGGAGTGGAGTATAAGAATGTGAGTGACATAGTTTTGTTCTGAGTGGTTTCTCAAAAATATATGGAAATTTTTCTTAGTGTAAAGCAGCAGACTTCAGTTCCTATGTAGCTCAATTATTTTTTTAGTTGCAAGAAAGTAGTAACAAAAGTACACCCCAAGAAGATCAACATTCAGGAAAAAGTAGATTTCTGATAAGAACACAGGAGAATCACACAGAAATCTTTGCAGGAAATAAAGCTAGAATTTACAGAAAATAGGAAATGATCAGGCTATTTTTCTCCTTACTTTTTCTTGACTGTCTCCCTCTCTCGGTCCTCTCATTCTCTCTCTGTGTTTCTCTCTCTCTGTCTCTCTCTATCTCTGTCTCTCCCTCCCTCCCTTCCCCCTTTTCTCTTTTCTTTTCTTCCTGCCATGTTCTTTTACTCTGAGGCCACATAGAATCTCTTCTCAGCTTCTTTCTCTATATCAGCCATGTTCCTTCCTCTCTATAGACTATTTTAACTGTTTGCGTGTGGGCTACCACATGGCTGCTCCCAACTCTACGGGGCTTTTCTCAGTGGATTCAGGAGGCCTGGGTTCAAATCCTGAATCCACTTTATCTGTGTCACTTTGGCCAAGTCGCTCAGGAACCTCTATGTTCCTCCATTTCCATATCTGTAAAATGGAGGTGATAAAAACACCAACTTTTCACTGGATTACGGTGAAGATGAAGTATGTTAATTTATGTAAAATGCTTTAGGAAGTGCTTGACCCATAATAAGTACTTCACAAATTATTTTATATCATAATTATGTCAATTAGGCTCTCCAGAGAAAATCAACTCAGGCTTTTTAGCCAATTCCAATTTTCTAAAGGAGAGACTATTGGTTCAGATCGGACACTAACTTGCTGTCCAGCCTTGACCAGTACTCTTCCATACTAGGCATTTCAGTTTCTTCAAAAATAAAATCAGAGGGTGGAATTTGATGTATCCAAAGATATGTGTTAGAGTTAAGATTCTGTGATTCTATTACATGGTTTCCCTTTAACTGAACAAATTCAGACATGCATTAAATCTTATTTACTATGTAGTTCCTAGGATCCTTTATAAATAATATACATTGAGCAATTAAGTTCCAAAATTAAAGGTAAATGTAAATCATAACAGATATAAATATATTCTCAAGTTCCCCACGATCTGTACCCAACTCCTGGGGGAAGGAGATTAAATTTAGCTGCATTTCTGTAAGAATTTAAAACATAAAGCATTGATTTGGCATACCAAATACACCCCATAATAAATATGCATTTGCTTAGAAACTGAAGCAGTTTTGATAGAGACTGGCTGGAAGAATTAAAATGGAAAAGAAAATTAGCAAGAAGAAGTGAGTGGAGGAATGAAGAATTAGCAATCTGCATAGTTTCCGTTAGTACCTATTAGGAAAACAGAATCTGGCCATGTGGTGCCATTATTCCACAGGCTGATGAGATGAGCAGAGAGGGGGTAAGTGTAAATAAATGTAACTGTATTTTTCACTTTGCATTGTGCTATATGTTTCCAAAGGGAAAGCATCCCTTTTGACTATGTAATTTTCTTGCTATGCACACAACACCAGAGGACATTACCAGCCTTGGAAAACTGAGACGCAGCATACCGATTAATAAACTAGTTTAGTGCAAGGCCCTCCTGGTGGGATTTTCAGAGCTGCCAGATTGAAAGCGCTGCCAGTTTACAAAAGGAGACGCTTCATTAGCTAAAGCCAATAGAGGCTCCTTTCTCCAGCCAAAGCTCCTAGCTTCACAGGGAAATGAAAGCTGCTCATCTGTGGGTTGGGAGGGTGTGTGTGTGGGTGGTGGTGGGCTGTTATATATTCAGAGTGTTCTCTAAAGCACTTTAGACTAGAAATCTCAAAAAATATTTGGATTATCCATAATGCTTTAACTGTAAAAAACTAAGTGCTTAAATGTGTTATTCTTTTTCCTTTAGTTACTCATTGATTAGTTCTAGCGATCAATAACACTGAACTCTAAATATCTGTGTATAGGAGTTCATAAAAAGGTCATGGTTAATGGAAATAGTAAAAGGGACATTGCTGCAACCATTTCAAAAATGTCAATCTAATTGTGACTCCTTGTAAATCTAATTTGTACCCATCACATATTTAAAATTATATTAAAATGTGGGTAATAAAGATGTTTTGAAACTAGATAGAGGTGGTAGTTGCACAACATCGTGAATGTATTAAATGTTACTGCATTGCTATCTTTAAAATGGTTCATTTATGTTATGTGAACTTCACATTAATAAAGATAAATAACAAAAAATGTGCAAATGGGTATTTTTAATAAGTTTATAATTTCTGTTTTCTTTTGAGTATGATGAAGTTAATATTTTGCAGTTTGTAATGAAATGTAAAACTCTCATTCTTTTGGTCCCTTTGGAAGCTACATCTGGTCTGTGTTGAATGCACATCTACAAAAAGCACAATTTGAAATGAATCTGGTATGATGTTGCTGAAGTGATATTGCCACTTCTTTGAAAGTGACATCTACATTGCATAAAATATTTCTCTTTTTTGTTCCTCCTGAACTCTTAATATTTCTTTTGGTGATGGATGCTGATTTAACCCAGAGATGTTGGAGCAACTTGAAGATAGTATGTTAAAATAGGCTGGGTGCACTTGATCTGTGGCCCACAAGTGGTAAAACCTAGGGCAAGTCCTATGTCCTTTCTAATAACCAGTTGCCTAATCTGTATAATAAAGAAGTGAAGTAGATGCTAAGAGCCCTTCCTTTTCTAAAATGAAGATGCTCTGTGGTCTCTGTAAGCAACTTTCCAATAACCAGAGTTAGTGTATTTACTGTGAATATCAACTAGATGCCTTGTGTGAGGCTTCGGTTCTACAAATAATTGAAAGGTATGTTTCATACCCTTGTTTACTTTATAGTATGTTATCTCAGTTCTAAAGCAAAATTAAGTTCTGAGTTGTTTGATACAAGGTTCAGTGTTTCAAGCAATCAAAAAAGATAAAGATAAATGATGACTGGAGGTATGGATTCTGGATGAGTTGGAACTTCAGTTGGACATGGAATAAAGCATAGGAATTAAATAGGCTGCAAAGGAAAGGTCAATTTCCTCTGTTCTATAAATAAGGAAATAGAGGTTCAAAGTTAAAAGGACTTCACGGTGTTAAACAGCTAGTAAACAATGGAAAGATTTTAACCTTGGCTTTTGTGGTGCCAAAGACTCTCCACTTAACACCTTCCTACTTGTATTATTTCAGTCAATATTTCATTCATTTTACAAGTACATTTAGATTCTACTATGCGTCAGACGCTAAGCTAAGCTCTGAAGTAGAAAAGTATATAGGACATAAGTGGTTCTTCCCTGATGGAACTCACAGTCTGGTGGAAGAGACAGAAAATAAACAAATAATTATAGAAATTTAAAGGTAAAAACTGTGATTAAGAGTGATGAAGTAACAGGAGAAGATGTTAGGAGAGAATAACAGGACTTCCCTAATTCAGACTGGGAGCTCTTGAGGACTTTCTTAAAGAAATGATATTGGCCGGGCGCGGTGGATCACGCCTGTAATCCCAGCACTTTGGGAGGCCGGGGCGGGTGGATCACGAGGTCAAGAGAGCGAGACCATCCTGGCTAACACACGGTGAAACCCCGTCTCCATTAAAAATACAAAAAATTAGCCGGACGTGGTGGTGGGCGCCTGTAGTCCCAGCTGCTCGGGAGGCTGAGGCAGGAGAATGGCGTGAACTCGGGAGGCGGAGCTTGCAGTGAGCCAAGATCGCGCCCCTGCACTCCAGCCTGGGTGACAGAGCGAGACTCCGTCTCAAAAAAAAAAAAAAGAAAAGAAAAAAAAAGGAAAGAAAAGATATTTACTCTGAGAGATGAAGTCACGTAGAAAGTACGCAGGGAAAAAGTAGTGGGAAAAAGTACTCTTCTTTTCTATGCAAAAAGAAGAGCATGTGTGAAGGACTTGTAGCAGATAAAAGCTTCACTTCTTTCAGAAAAAGAAAGAAAAGCAGTGCAGCTCATGTGCAGACACGAGGAAGCAAATAACCAAGAATAAATGTGAAGAGGTTCACATTATCTTAACAAGGTTGCTTGAAATCCTGTGACGTGTAGTGATTTCAGTTAACCCAACAGTGTTCCCTGGATATTAGCAGACACCACATAGAATCAGAAAATACTTTCATTATGTATTCTTTTCTGTCTGGCTTCCTTTGCTCAACACGTTGTTATATGTTTTTGTAGTTTGTTCTTTTTCATTGCTGTATACTATTTCATTTTGTTATTACCCTACAACATATATATGTATTTTTTCTTGTTGTTGTTGATGATGAACATTTGGGGAGTTTCAACATTTGGCCTCTTAAGAAGAATGCTGCCATGGATATGTCTGTACATGTCTTTTGGTAAAAAATATACACTCATTTTGTTGGGTCTAGGAGCAGGATTGCTAGATCATAGAATTTTCATATATTCAGCCTTAGCATGTATTCCTAACACTGTTCCAACGTCATAGAATTTGCACATCTGCAAGCAATGCATATAAATCCTGTTTTTTCCTTCTCACCAATAGGTGGAATTCCCTCAGTTTGTTTGTTTGTATTTTAATTTTAGCCACTCTGATGTATAGAATTATCACACTGAGGTTTTAATATACATTTCTCTGAATAAAAATTAGTTTAGGCATCAAGATTAAACATTACATTTTTATTGGCTATTTGGTTATACTCTTTGGTGACTTGCCTTTTTAAATTGTATTCATTTTTCTATTAGATTTTTTGACTTCTTATTATTTGTAGTTCCTTAAATATTTTGGATTCAGGTCCTTTGAGATATACATATATATAAAATTTTCTCCCACTTTGTAACTTACTACTTCACTCTTTTAAGCATACATTTTGTAGATTATACATTTTTAACTTTAATAAGATACAGTGAATCAACTTTTTTTTCTCTATGGAAAATGCTATTTATGTCCTGTTGAAGAAATCTTTGCCTACTCCAGATCACAAAGATTTTTTTTTAATTTATTTTTTAATTTTAGTTATATTTTATTTTTATTTTTATTTTATTTATTTATTTTTTATTATATTATCCTATAGTTTCTCTCAAATGCTTTATTGTTTTAGCTTTCATTTTCAGATTTATGAGACATCTGGAAATAATTGTTGTGTATCAGATGAGATAGTTTTCATATAAAAATTTCCAGTTTCCAAGCACCATTTACTTAAAATAGCAACCTTTTCCTACTATACTGTAGGGGCACCTTTGTCATAAGTTACCTTAACATATATATGTGGGCTACTTTCTGGGCTCATCATTGGGTTATTTTTCTATTATTACACAAATACTACTCTGTCCAAATTACAGTGGATTTATAATTGTTGCTGTCTAGTAATTATACTGCATGTTAGATATTTCAATATTCTTGAGTAATTTTGCCCCACTGAATTTCCATGTAAGTTGTAGAATTATCACACAAACACACATACGCAACTTGCAAAGATTTTTATTAACATTTTATTGATGATTGAGAGAATTTACAACATAGAGTGTTTTAATGAGTGAAAATGGTACACCTTTTCGTTTACTTGACGTTTTTCAATTTATCTCAGTAGTGATTTGTAATTTTCAGTGTATAAGACTTACATATTTTCATTAAATTCATCGGTAGATATTTAAGATTTTAAATTTTATCTTATACTTAATCACATTTTAATTTTTTTCTAATTATTTGATGCTAATGCATAGAAATACAATTGTTTTACTATCAATATTAAGCTTAATGCTAGTATCATTTCCAAATTCTCTTACTGATTTTAAAAGTTTGTCTGAAGATAGGATTCTTTTTCTTTTTCAATATACATAATTATATCATCTGCAAAAACTGAGTTTTATTTCTTGGCTTTCAATACTTATGACAAATATTTCTTTTCATTGCATTTTACACTAATGAAGAACATCAATAAAATTTTAAATAAAACTGATGATAATCAACCTTTTGCTTTAGTCCTAATGACATGGTGAAATCTTTAAACATGTCACAATTAAGTATGAAATTTGTTGCGTGTGTGTGTGTGTGTGTTTCTAGATACTCTTTTTAAATTAAGAACATTCCCTTCAATTTCTATCTTTATAAAAAAGTTAATCATAAATTATTTGAAATCTTATCAAGTAGTTTCTGCATTTACAGAGATTTTTTTCCTTATGTCATTCTTTTAATAGTGTGAATTAAAGTGATAGAATTTTCAAAGGTAAACAATCCTTGTACTTCTAAAATAAAATCCATAGGTTGGCAGAGAAAGATGGTGCAATAGAAGTCTATACCATTCATTCCCCTCCCACCCCACAGGAACACCAAATTTTAATGACTATCTGCACACAGAAAAGCATCACCACAAGAAAAATAAATCAGGTGAGCAATCACAATACCTGGTTTTAAACTCATGTTGCTAAAAGAAGCATTGAAGAGGGTCAGAGGGACATTCTTGAATCACTGATCCCCCATCATCTGACAGCAGCCCTGTGGCAAGGAGAGTATATGCACCTAGAAAAGGGAGCGTGCAGTGACTGGGAGACTTTACATTGAACTTAGTGCTACCCTATCATAGTAGAGAGGAAAATTCTGTATGGCTCAGCCAGCACCCATGTATAGAGGGAGCACTTGGACCAGATCTAGCCAGAGGGGAATCACCCATCCCAGTGGTCAAAACTTGAATTTCTCATCAAGCCTCGTAACCGTGGGCTGAAGCACTCTGCGGTCCTACATAAACTTGAAAGGCAGTCTAGGACACAAGGACTGCAATTTCTAGGCAACTCGTAGTGCTACGTTGGGCTTAGAGCCAGTAAACTAGTGTGGCACATGACCTAGGGAAAGATGTGGCTAAGGGAGGGCTTTCATCATCCCTCCACAATCCCAGGCAGTGCAGCTCACAACAACAAAAGTTACTCCTTCCTTTGGCTTAATGAGAGAAAAGCAAACAGTAAAGGGGACTTTGTTTTGTATGTTGGTTACTAGCTCAGCCACAGTAGGATAATGGCACAGAGCAGAGTCATGAGGCCCACCATCCAGGCCCTAGCTCCTGGATGACATTTCTAGACACACCCTAGGCCAAAAGAGAACCTACGATCTTGAAAGGAAGGACTCAGTCCTGACAAGATTTATCACCTGCTGACTAAAGAGGCCTTGGACCCCAAATAACCAGCAGCAATACCCAGAGGGTACACCATGGGCCTTGGACTCTGAGGCAAGCTGGCTCCTGGGGGAGACCCATCACATATCCAGATATGGTAGCTACAGTGAAAGACTCCTTCTGTTTGAGAAAAGCAAAGGGAAACGTAAAGGGGGGAACTTTGTTTTGCACCTTAGGTACCAGCTCAGCCACAGTGAGGTACAGCAACAAGTGGGCCTTGGGGTCTCCAACTGGAGGCCGAGGCCCTTGGACAGCATTTCCAGACCTGGCCTGTACCAGATGGGACCCCACTGCCCTGAAGGATGAGTCCCAGGCCTGGCAGCATTCACTGCAATTTGGCTAAAGAGCTCTTGGGTGTTAGGTGGACATTTGTGATGGCTTGGCAGAAACCCACCATGGGCTGGTGGTGGTGTTGGCCATAGGGAGAGTCTCCTTTGACTGCAGAAAGGGGAGGAAAAGGCTTGTATTGTGGTTTGAGTGCCAGCTTAGCTGAAGTAGAATAGACCATCAGGCCAAATTCTAAGGTGTTTGCTCCAATCCATGGCTCCCAAAGAGCATCTCTGGACTGGGCCAGGGCCTAGTCCTGAAGGGAAGGACACAAAGCTGGTTGGCTTCACTACCTGCTAATCATAGAGCCCTAGGGCCTTGAATGAACATCATAAGTATTCATAGTTACAGAGAACCTTGGGTGAGCTCCAGTGCTGTGCTGGCTTCAGGTCTGACCCAGCACAGTCCCAGTAGTGGTGGCCACTGGGGTACCTGCATCACCACACCCCAAGTTCCTGGTGGCCCAGCACAGAGAGAGATACTCCATTTGTCGGGAGAAAGTAGTGAAAAGAAAAAAATAAATCTCTGTCTGGTAACCCAGAAAATTCTTCCAGATCTTATTCAAGACCACCAAGTCAGTACCTCAATGAGTCTGCGAAAAACAATAATGATATTAGGCTTGAAGCCTAGGTCTCTTTGAATACCTAGAAAGACTTCTCAAGAAGGATGGGCACAAACAAGCACAGACTGCTAAGAGTACAAAAAATAACTAACTCTTCCATGTCAAGTTACCAAAGAAGATCTACAAGCATCAAGATCATTCAGAAAAACATGACCTCAACAAACTAACAAATAAGGCACCAAGAACCAAGGCTTAAGTAACAGAGATTTGTGACCTTTCAGAGAATCCAAAATAGTTGTTTTTAGGAAACTAAAAGAAATTCAAGATAGCACAGAGAAATAATTTAGAATTCTATCAGACAAATTAAAAGATTGAAATAATTAAGAAATATCAATTGTAGACTTGAAGAATACAACTGACATATGAGGAATGCATCGGAGTCCTTTTATAGCAGAATTGATCAAGCAGAAGAAAGAATTAGTGAGCTTGAAGAGAGGTTATTTGAAAATACACAGCCAGAAGAGACAAAAGGAAAAAAAAACAATGAAGCACGCCTGTGAGATATAGGAAGTAGTCTCAAAAGGGAAAATGTAAGAGTTATTGACTTAAAGAGGAGGTAGAGAAAGAGATTGGTAGAAAGACTATTCAAAGTGATAACAACAGAGAACTTCCCAAACCTGGAGAAAGATAACAACATTCAAGCACAAGAAGGTTATAGAATACCAAGCAGACTTAACCCAAAGATCGCCTCAAGGCATCCAATAGTCAACCGCCCCAAGTTCAAGGCTAAGAAACAATTCTAAAAGCAGGAAGAGAAAAAAAAAATAACATGCAATAGAGTTTCAATACGTCTGGCAACAGAATTTTCAGTAAAAATCTCACAGGCCAGGAGAGAATGGCATGACATATTGGAAGTGCTGAAAAAGAAAAAAAAAGTTTGCTTAGAATAATAAAGCCAAAAAAATAAACTTTACGTAAGAAGGAGAAATAAAGATCTTCCCAGCCAAACAAAAGCTGAGGAATGTCATGAGCACCAGATTTGTCCAAAAAGAAATGCTAAAGGGAAGTTCTTCAATCTGAAAGAAAAGGATCTCAATGAGCAAGAAGAAATCATCTGAAGATACAAAACTCACTGGTAATAGTGATTACACAGAAAAACATAGAATATTATATAACACTGTAATTGCAGTGTGTAAACTACTCTTATCCTAATTAGAAAGAGTAAATGACGAACCAATCAAAAATTATAACTAAAACAAATTTTCAAGGCATACACAGTACAATAAGGCATAAAGAGAAACAACAAAAAATTGAAGTGTGGATATAACATGTAGAGTTTTTATTAGTTTTCTGTTGTGTCTTTGTTTATGCAATCTGTGTTGTCATCAGTTTAAAATAATGGGATATAAGATAGTATTTGAAAGCCTCATGGTGACATCAAATCAAAAAATATACAATAGAAATATGAATAAAAAAGCAAGAAATTAAATTATACCACAAAAGAAAATCACCTTCACTTAAAGAAAAATACAAAGGAAAGAAAGAAGGAAGAGAAGTTCACAAAACATCCAGAAAAAAAGTAAAAAATGTTATTATTGATAAGTCCTGACTTATCAACTTATTTGGGAGAAGACGCAAATAAATAAAATTACTCATTAGTAATTACATTGAAGGCAAATATATTAAACTGTCCAATCAAAAGGCATTAAGTGGCTGAATGAATTTTTTTAAATGACCCAATAATCTGTTGCCTACAAGAAACACATATTGCCTATAAAGGTACACACAGACTACAAATAAAGGGATAGAAAAAGATAGTCCATGCTAGTGGAAACAAAAAAAGAGCAGGAACTTATATCAGACAAAATAGATTTTAAGAGAAAAAGTGTACAAAGAGACAAAGAAGATCATTAATAACAAAGGAATCAATCCAGCAATAGAATATAATGATTGTTAATATATGCACCCAATATTAGAGCACTCAGATATAAAGCAAGTACTATTAGAATTAAAGAGAGAGATGGGCCCCTATACAATAATAGTGGGAGACTTCAACACCCCACTTTCATAATTGTACACATCTTCTAAATAGAAAATCAACAAAGAACCTTCAGATTTAATCCGCACTATAGAATAAATGAACCTCACAGATATTTACAGAACATTTCATCCAAAGTCTGCAGATTGCATATTCTTTTCCTCAACACAAAAATCATTTTCAAGGACAGACCATATGATATGTTAGGTCACAAAACAAATCTTAAAACATTATTTGAAACTATCCAAACACATGGAAATTAAACAATATGCTCCTGAATGGCCAGTGGGTCAATGAAAAAATTAAGAAAATTTATAATTTTTTGAAATAAATGATAATGAAGATACAACATATCAAAACCCATGGGATACAGTGAAAGCAGTATTAAAAGTGAAATTTATAGCTGTAAGTGCCTATACCAAAAAAGAAAAAATAAATAAACTAATGATTCATCTAAAAGAACTAGAAAAGCAAGACCAAATGTAACCCCAAATAAGTAGAATATATATAATAAAGATCAGAGCAGAAATAAATGATTTTGAAATGAAGAAAACAATAACAATTTAAATAAAATAAAAAGTTGTATTTTTAAAAATATACAAAATTTACAAACCTTTCCCAGGCTAATGAAGAAAAAAAGGGAGAAGACCCAAATAAATTAACTTAGAGATAAAAAAGGAGACATTACAATTGATATTGCAGAAATTAAAAGGATAATTAGTGGCTACTATAAGAAATTATATGCCAATGAATTAAAAAATCTAGAAGAAATGTATAAATTCCTAAGTACATACCACATACCAAGATTGAACCATGAAGAAACCCAAAATATGAATAGATCAAAAACAAATAAAGAGATCGAAGGTATATTAAAAAGTCTCCCAGTAAATGAAAGCCTGTGACTCCATGACTTCACCACTGAATTCTACTAAACATTTAAAAAATCAGTATGAATCCTACTCCATGTATCCTAAAATAGAGAGGAAGAGGAAACACATTCACACTTATTCTATGAGAAGTGTTACTGTGCTACCAAAAACTAATTAAAGACACATCAAAACAAGAAAACTATAGGCCAATATCACTAATGAATATTGGTGCAAAAATTCTTAAAATACTAGCAAACCAAATTCAACAATAAATTAATAAGATAATTCATCATAACAAAGTGAGATTTATCCCAGGGATGCAAGGATGGTTCAACATATGCATATCAATCAATGTGATATATCATACCAATAGAATGAAGGACAAAAATCTTAGGGTAATTTCAATTTATTCAGAAACAACATTTGGTAAAGTTCAACATCACTTCATGATAAAAATCCTCAAAAAAGTGGAGATAGAAGGAACATAATAAAAACATATATGACAGACCCACTGCTAGTATCGTACTTAATGGGGAAAGAGAGAGAGAGAAAGGTCCATCTGGGTCTGTTAATAAACATGTTATTTTTTGCCACATTGAAATATGGTGGTACAAGGAAGAGAATGAAAATTCTCTATTCTCTCTGGGCTCTTAAAAATCCTAACCTGGTTTATTCAGACATTCTAAAATGCTGCAAGCAAATTATTAATTTGCTTATTGTCAACACACTTATCGTCAACAAGTTGAGGATGCTTTTCCTCCCGTCTGTCCATCCAAACCACTCCACAACCTAAAATTTGGAGACAGTGTTCTGGAGGCAACTTTACCAGAAGGCTAATTTTGAACTTAATTTTAAGGGCCCTACTTCATGCTCATTACAATTAACACTGCTGCCAAATTCCAGGAAGTCCAACGCTGGGTTTTTGTCTCTCAACTCAAGAAGTACAAGAGACATTTTGAATGTAATCCATTCCAATTGAGGAACTGATACAAAGGCTCTCTTGAGTTCCCACAGGAAGACAGTGCACTGAGGTAGACAGATTTCCCATGAATTTTGGGCATCCAGGTAAATGATGTCATGAGGTATTCAGCTTCCATTGAAGATATTGTCAGAACAAGATCGATTAGGATTCCTTTGTCTCCATTTTGTCCTTTTAATTTTCATTTTTCTTCTTTGCTGTATCTTTCGTCTTCTCCCTCTCCACCAGTGTTATCTTTGCTATACACATACTTTCCACCTTGCAACCTAAACCATATGATTTTCTAATATTTTATTAAGACAAATTCTTAGGTATGAAATTACTGTGTCAAGTGATATGAGTATTTTTTCACTCTTAATAAAGTTTTTTTTAGACATGTGGATTCTAAACTTGTTACATGCTTATTATAACAACTTAAATAATAGATATATGCCTGAAATAACATTAAAATATATAGTAATATCCAATTTAGTAAGGTTGTGGGGAAATGATACTCTTTTATGCATTTTATTTGACTGTAAGATATTATTATACCATGCTGGAGAGCCAGTTAGCCATTAGTACCTTGAAGAGCTATAGTTATCCACATAATACAACTCAGAAATTTGTCATGAGAGGCCCTCTCCCACACAGGGTGAGGAAACAGACAGCACTATGCATTTTAGAATTGTTTCCTACAGTTAAAATGGAAAATAAACTGAATGCCCATCAATATGGAACTAGATAATTTGCTGCATTGTCATACAATAGAACATTGTGCAGCTGTGAAAATAAATTATGATGTATTTCAACACAGATGAATGTCACCAACACATTAATGAGTTTTTTAAAGTAAGTTTAAAAAGCATTTATGAAGCATGCTATTCATATAAAACTTTTTCAGAAAACCAAAGAGTATTATATGTTTTCTATGGGTATTTATGTAAAAAAATGGAAAAATATCTTTCAAATTCACACTAGTGTTTATAGGGAATAGAAGAAAAAAATAAGAATGGAAGTAGAAGTTAAGCAAAATAATAGTTTAATTTGTAATATTTTAATGGAAAAGAATACAGTTATTATGCTTCCCGTGGAACTCCAAACTACATGCGTGTGTATGCTTATGCACCCACATATACACACACACACACAGAGAGACTTACAAACACACTCAGAGAGAGAGAGAAAGGCCACAGTATTCACAATACTATATTCTGGATTGTAAATGTATGATTGGTTATTTTCTTATATATCTTGATATGTGTTTTTTTTTTAAGATAAAGAGGAGGCAGAACTGTGATTAATGCTAGGAAAGCTATTATTTTCTCTAGTGGCTTTCTGTCCTTTTAATCACTCATTCACACATATAAGCATGCTCACACATAAAGCTATTTCCATAGGTGGAGCAGTACTTAACCAGTGTGGCTGATAAAGGATCACTTGTTAGAACTAAGACAGTCCATGTGATCAAACCACCTTAAGTATCTAAAAATATTCTGAGTGGTTTTCCATGATGGAGGGCATTGGGCAACTGTCTATTAAATGCTTTGTGCAGCTTCCAATCAAGGGAAAGATGATTTATGTGACCTCATATTTTGCAATATTAGAATATTCTATATATATATAACCTATATAACATATATATAATCAACCTATATATAACCTATATATATACACATATAGTGCATATATATATAACCTACATGTATATATAACCAAAAGTCTATCATAGTGGTTACAGTTATACTGAAAATTCCCTTTTCAGCTCTGAATGTGAATAAGCCTTAACTTATCACCTAGAAAACAGAGGGAATGCTATGCTGTCACAGGTTAACTGCATTGTAATCTAAATGGCCTTAACTTATTAACTCATCATTAATCACTGATGATATGGGCATGTAATTTGAAACTGCACTTGTAGACTTTATTGCTTGCTCTTGTGCAAATAAAAATTGTGAAAATTTTAGTGACTTTTAAATAAGAAAACAGTTCCAATTCTGTGTAACAAAATAAAAATTGAAGTTAATGACCACAGAACCAAAGAAAAATTAGGAATGAACCCACTCTGTGTCTTTTTAAGTAAGGCCTTCTGCCTTAATTAGGTTTATCAGAACGTGGAGCTACTCTTGCTCAGCTAGGTTTTCTGATCTTGGAATGCAAGTGCTTTCTGTTAAGACTTGAAACCCATTCAAGCACCCTAATTCAGATACATTAAATCAAACTCCCCAAAGGAGTATTCACATGTGAACACAAATTTTTATCAGCGATATTTGAAGATGTGGGTAGAGTAAGAAGAATGCCAGAAGACTGGATGCAACTTTAAGTGGACCTGTGCACTCATGAGATTATGATACCCACTGTCCCCATTTGTAAGAAAAAAAGCATAATAAACAGCAAAGTAATTGTTAAAGAAATAAAACAAATGTGTGAGGATTTCTTGATATCCCTCTGACGATGTGTTTTCTTTTGAAATATCAATTTTTTTGTGCAAAAATTTTTTGTTATCTCTGCTTTGCTGGTGCCTTATATCTTGCTTGGCCTAATAGATAAACCAGCATAAACTGACAGAAGAGAAAAAACAGGCATATTTATGTTTCTTTCCCAAAGATGGTGAAACTAGAAGTTCCAGACCTATAATCTTGATATTAATGCACAGCAAAATTCAAGAACAGACTGGCAACTAGGTAACTTATTAGCATTAATAAAGTAGAGATTAGTAGTTGCCAGAATAGATTTAGCAATACTAAGTCATGTTAATAATTGTGGATTACCAGACTGGTTAATTTGGTAGAAAGGGGTGTGTCTGTGTGTGTGAGTGTGTATCTGTACAGGCACTATTTTTCCTTAGTTTAAAAAAGAATTTGGATAGTATTTCCTCATACATATAAAGACAAGAAAATAAAACTAAATGACAGTACAAACAAATGGATTTTTAAGTCCTTGAATAAACTGATCAACACTCATTTCCTACAATCAAAAAACCACTAAGAGATATCATCTCACACCAGTCAGAATGGTCGTTATTAAAAAGTCAAAAAACAACAGATGGTGGCAAGGCTAGGGAGAAAGGGGAATGCTCCTACGCTGTTAGTGGGAATGTAAATTAGTGCAGCCACTGTAGAAGGCAGTTTGGAGATTCCTTAAACAACTTAAACACAACTGCCATTACTGAGTATATGTCCAAAAAAAAATGAATTGTTCCACCAAAAAGATACATACATTTGCATGCTCTTCACAACACTATTCACAATAGCAAAGACATGGAATCAACCTAATTGCTCATCAGTGGTGGATTGAATAAAGAAAACATGGTACATATGCACCATGGAATACTATGCAGCCATAAAAATAAATGGAATCATGTCTTTGCAGCAACATGGATGCAGCTGGAGGTCATTACCCTAAGAGAATTAATGCAGGGACAGAAAACTGAATATCACATGTTCTCACTTACAAGTGGGAGCTAAATGTTGGGTACTCATGGACATAAAGATGGCAACAATGGACACTGAGGACTATTAGAGGGGGATGGAAGACAGTTCAAGGTTTGAAAACCTAACTATTGAGTACTGTGCTCAGTAATTGTGTGATGGGATCAATTGTATCCTAAACTTCAGCATTACACAGTATACCCAAGTAACAAACCTGCACATGTATTTCCTGAATCTAAGATAGAAGGTGAAATTATAAAGAAAGAAAATAAAAAAAAAAACTCATTTCCTCATTCATTCGATGACTATTTATTCATTGACTAATCGTGAGCACTGAAATTCAGAAGTGAATAAAACATAGGCCCTGGTCTTAAAGAGCTTACTTTTCTACTTTTTCCCACCACCCTCTCTCTGCGCGTGTGTGTGTGTGTGCACGCGTGTGTGTGTGTGTGTTGGTTACAGTAGTGGTAATAGTGATGTGTGTGGACTCTGGAGTAGGTAAACTGGATTGGATTGCCAGGTCAACTATTTAATAGTCATGCAACTTTAGACATGTTCCCTAAATTCTTTGTGTCTTAATTCCTTAAGATGAGAATGATAATAGTATTGGATCATAATGTTGCATGTGGATGAAAAGAGAGAGAACATGTATGGCACAGCCTGATAGCTGTCCATCAAAACCCACCCATCCCTTCTTTAAGACCTCAGTTAGACTACATTTTCCCAGCTGCCCATCCAGCTAGCTGTGACCATGGGACTAGGCGTTTATTGCTACATGAATAGAAGTAGATGGACATGATATATATAACTTCCAGATCAGTCTGCATAAACTTCCTCTGTGCTCTTTTCCCCTCTGGATGATTGTATTGTCAGTAACCATGGGAACTTTGGAAGCTACTTATGTTATGTTTATTATAGGTAGAACCTCTGACAGCCTGGGTTTCTAAAAGCACGTGTGCGGGGGTGTGTGTGTGTGTGTGTGTGTGTGTGTGAGATTAGGGAGTATGAATACACATATAAACAGATTCTTTCAGTGCAGTGTAGTTTGTTCTGTAATGGAACCATGGGATCACGGAGGGAAGTTAAGTAAATTAGTAGTGACCTGAAAAAAAGTTGCAAAAGAAAGGCATAGAAATATTTCTAGAAAAAATGAACTTAAACTAAGGTTTTAAGTACAAGGAGAGATCGATCAGGTAAAAAGGAAAATAAACAACATCCTAGACAGAGTGAAAGGCATTCTTAAAGGAACAGGGACATGAAATGGCATTTCACATTCTGAGAACTTCTAGTATTTTCAATCCAGAATATAAAATGGAATCCAAGTAATATGGGGATATAGAGCTGGAGATGAGAAAACTTCCCAGATTACAGGAGGCTTCCTATACAAGGGCAAGAATGCTTGACATTATTCTGCAGTCCGGCTGAGACTATGTAGCTCATTTATAAATATCTGTCCACTTCTACACAAAAGCATGGCCCTCATCTTGTTCAGGAGTTTTATCATTGACTTGGATGACACAGCAAAAACATGATGATAAGCAAATTGACCAAAGGCTGGAGTAATAGCTAAGGCACTGATGATCGAAGGAAGGTCAAAATGATCTTTATCAGTCAGTAAGTGTGAGGTCTGTATTACAACCTAAACAGTTATCTTCTAAACCCATGTTTAGAATAATTCATGTAAAAACAATCCAGATATAACATTTTATCACAAGCATACTATAAGACGATGATATAACACAGTTTATAAAACATTCAAATGATAAAAGTTTAGGCCAGGAGCAGTGGCTCAAGCCTGTAATCCCAGCACTTAGGGAGGCCCAGGTAGGTGGATCACCTGAGGTCGGGAGTTTGAGACCAGCCTGACCAACATGGAGAAACCCCATCTCAATGAAAAATACAAAATTAGCTGGGCTTGGTGGCGCATGTCTGTAATCCCAGCTACTTGGGAGGCTGAGGCAGGAGAATCGCTGGAACCCAGGAGACGGAGGTTGTGGTGAGCCGAGATCGCGTCATTGCACTTTTGCTTAACTGAGTGGAATTATAAAATATTAAAAGTTTAAAAAGTTGAAAAGTTAAGCATTATAGCTGTTTTCAAATATTACAAAGCCTATCACGATGCTAAGAAATGATTCTTGTGAAGTATTCAAGAAAATAGAAGTCAAACTAATAGACGGAAATAAGAAGGTGGGTGTATTAGTTTGCTAGGGCTTCTGTGACACAGGTTATCAGGCTGGGTGACTTAAACAACAGAAATTTATTTTCTCACAGGTCTGAACCCCAGAAATCTGAGATGAAGGTGTTGGCAGAATTGGGTTCATTCTGAGGCCTCTCTCCTTGGATTGTAGATGGCTATCTTCTCTCTATGAGTTCACATGGTCATTCCTCTGTGTGTGTGTATTGTTTCTTCTTATAAAGACACTAGTCATATTGGAATAGGGCCCAATTTAATGATCTCATTTTATCTTAATTATCTCTTTAGGGTCTATCTCAAAATAGAGTAACATTTGTAGATAGTAGGAGTTAGGACTTCATCATATAAATTTTGAGGGGACATATTTTAGACAATAAGAGTGAGCAATCACTAATCAGCAAGTAAAAAGCTTTCTAACAATTAGAGGTGCAAAAAGCTGTCTTGATATGTTGTGAGTTCCATGTTACTAGAAATGATTAAGGAGATGGCGTAATTCATGTTGAAAAGGGAATTCTTTTAGTTGGGAGAAAGATTAGGCTAAATTACATTCCCACTTTTCTTTATATGGTGATAAATAACCAGTAAGGCATAATTTGAAATTATCTACGTGCATTTTTCTCTGTTCACACTTAAGTTGTGTTTCCTTAAACAACCAAATAATTAATAACCCAACTATTAATCAAATACAACTGTCTGGGTAAGTTGATTAGTACAAATAATAAATGATTAAAATCATAGTGCTCTGGATATTTTTATAGTACTTTATAATTTACATAAGACTTTTAGTGTACATTATTTTAAAATTTCACCGCAACATGAAAATAATGGTAAATAAATTATTAGTATATCCAATTTATAGACGTGGGTATTAAGACAGAGAGATCAGAAGAAAACGACTTCTTCATGTGAGACAAATTGATGTGGGAAAAGCTCCAAGACACCCCAAGTTTATGGTACTCATTGATACTTCTATGCTATTAGGAAGCTTCATTGGAAAAGTTTAAGTAATTCTGCCACACAATTCGGTCACTTTGCTATAGAGGAACATTAGTCTTACGTGAAGAAGTGGTTTTTGTATGCAACTGATTATATATCTAAGAGAAATTGCTTATGAAAATACCTTGTACTTCAAGGAGTTGCTTCATTCACAGCTAATTAATCCATCAGAGAAAGCCTCAAGTAATCACTTTCACTCCTATTCAATCAATCTGGACCAGATATAAAACCCTGACCCTTAGAGAAGTCTCTAATCTCAAACCTCTGTGTATGTCTTTTATAATATCTTCTGGCATGTTCAGAATAATAATAACCAATTCATGAATGATATTCTTTTACTTTTAATCTAGCCCTAGAAAACACAAACTGGGTTATGTTGCCAAAGGGGTTGGGTTTAATTATGTTGAAAAGTCTTTTACTTTAATTCTTATAATGAGTCAATTTTATACTTCTGAAGTGAATAGTATTTGCCGGATCCTGAGATTTTGCTTCTGAAGCAGGATGTTTTGAAATTGCCAATTTGACATGAACATTTTTATGTTGGTGACGTTTTGATATGTCCGAGTCAAAATAGCTATGGTGCGTTGTAAAACATTGTTTAAAATTATCAAGTAATGTGAGCAATGTACATCCCTAACGCTCATCTCTTTCCAGAGTTTTACTTATACTAAGATTTCTAACATTTGTGAGGATCAGAATGGGGTAAGACACAAAGGATGCATGCGTATTACTTGGGTGTAAAAGAAAAAAGGTACATAGATAAGACAGACAGACAGACAGACAGATAGATAAAGTATGACTATTTTGGCTCAGGTATACTAAAATTTTCTCCATGTCTAATCAGCCATATCAATTTAATCTTTTTACTATCCTTTTTCAGAACCTGGACCTAGCCAGGCCAGGCATAGGGTCCTCAGCTGCCTTCTATAAGGTCTCTCAACAGTGTCCCTCCTATCTCTAGATTCAGTGAGGTCTTTGTGAGGGCAGGTGGGGAGATATATGAGGGATTTTTTTTCCAAGGAAAACCTACATTTTAATGGATTCATAAATTTTCTAGAGCAGTGGGGTTTCACACTTGAGCATGCATCAAAATGACCTGGAGAACTTGCTAACACACAGACTCCTGAATCCCACGCTAAGAGTTTCGAATTCAGTAGGTCTTTATGGGGGGTGGGAACTAATAATTTGCATTTGTAACAAGTTCCTGGGTGCTCCTGATGCAGCATATCCAGAAGATTAGACTTTGAGGAACACTACCCTAACATTGGTCACTACCTCAATCTCAGTCTGAATGCTCTAAGATCTTCTTATGCACATAGAAGTTCTGACTTTAGAGAGTATGGAGATATCTTGCAATAGAAATTCTATTTAACTTCTCTTCTAGTTAATCAAAAAGCTCTGTCAGTACTTTTTTATCCATTTTTAATAAGTGTTCTCAGTCCTACAAGATTCTGTCCTTGAAACTCTGTACAATGAAACCTTTTATTTCTGCTTTACCTGGAAACCAAGACACTCACTCTGTTTGCTTTGTGTTTCTTCTTAGAAATCCCTCTGCAGTTCCATTTTCCCAGATATAACAACAACATCCAACTCTAAAAATGAACCTTGCACACAAATCACTGTAGCATTAAGATGTATGCACCCTTTTTACTACTCTCATCCCCACAGGATCCTGCTTCTCTTAATCTTTTACCAACAATCCTATTGTCTCTGTGTATGGTATTCCCAGTGTCAGACCCTCTTCTTTATTATCCTTGTAGTTCATGTTAACCATACTGGAGAGGCAGTGTGGTCTGATGGTTACAACTTCCATTTATAATGCTTAAATTACTTACATTCAAATCATATTCTTACCACTTAAACTGTGTTCCCTTGGGAACGTTACTGAATCTCCGTGTCTCATTTTGTCACCTGTAAAAATGTGGATGGTAATAATGCCTAGTTTCACATGGTGGTTATGAGGTATGAGGATTAAAATAGTTATTATTTGTATATAACTTTATGTGATGCTTAGTACACAGAAGGTAAGTAAATGTATGGTGGAAAAGCTATAAATTATTTTAGTTCTCCCTAGACCTAAAATACTCTATCCTTCAATATTTCAGGAAAGGCGATTTTATCCTCAATGTTGCTCAGTTGAAATACTTTTTTCTTACTTCCTGCTCCCTAATCTACCGCAGTATTTCTTCTACCACTAAGCTCCCCACTTTTTCAAGGTCACCGTCAAATGTCAAAACTATCGTCCTCTTTTCTGTGACCATTTTCTTTCAATGCATTTTCAAACAGGTTGAACACTCTATCTTTGCAAATGCTGTACAAGCTTAGATTCATCTTTTCTTTATCAATTTACAATATTCCATTTCCTTAAACAGTATTTATTCTCCTTGAAAAATGAGCTTGTGCCAAACACCAAAGAAAAACACCTGAAAGGCAAAATAAAATACCTTGAAAGTATTTGTGTTAGGCCTTTTTTGTGTTGCTATAATTACCTGCGTTTGAGTCATTTATAAAGAAAAGAGGGTTAATTCATTCATGGTTCTGCAGGCTGTACAGGAAGCATGGCACCGGCATCTGTTCAACTTCTGTGGAGGCCTCAGGGAGCTTACAATCATGGCAAAAGACAGAAGAGGGATCACTGTATCACATGGTGAGAGCAGGAGCAAGGTGGTAGGTGCTACACATTTTTAAACAACCGTATCTCATGAGAATCCACTCATTATCAATATTAAAGCACTAAGCCATGAGGGATCTGCCTCCAATGACCCAAACACCTCCCACCAAGCTCACTTCCAACATTGGGGATTACATTTGAACATGAGATTTGTGTGGGACAAATACCCAAACCATATCATTCTGCCTCTGGCCCCTCAAATCTCATGTTCTTCTCACATTTCAAAATACAATCATCCTTTCTCAATAGTCCCCCAAAGTCTTAACTCATTCCAGCATTAACTCAAAAGTCCCAAGTCCAAAGTCCAAGTCAAAAGTCTCATCAGAAGATAAGTTTACTCCACCTATGAATCTGTAAAATCAGAATAAATTATTTACCTCCAAGATACAATGGGGGTACCTGCCTTGGGTAAACATTCCCATTCAAAGATGAAAGAAATTGGCCAAAAAAAAGCAAAAATCCCCAAGCAAGTTTGAAACACATCAGGGCCATCAGTAAGTATTAAAGCTGCAAAATAATCTTCTGACTCCATATCTCATATCCAGGACACACTAGTGTAAGGGGTGATGTCCCAAGGCCTTGGGCAGCTCCACTCCTGTGACTTTGCAGGCTACAGCCCCCACAGCTGCTTTCAGGGGTTCGAATTGAGTGGCGCTGCAGCATTTCCAGGCTCAGGGTACAAGTTTCTAGTGGATCTACCATTCTGGATTCTGGAGGATGGTGTCCCATTTCCCTCAGTAGGCAGTGCCCCAGTGGGAAGTCTATGTGGGGGCCTTCAACACCAACATTTCCCCTCTGCACTGCCCTAGCAGAGTTTCTTTGTGAGGGCTCCACCTTTGCAGCAAACTTCTGCCTGGGCACATAAGCATTCTCATACATCCTCTAAAATGTAGGTGAGGCTGCCAAGCCTCCTTCAGTCTTGCACACTGCATGCCTACAAGTTTAACACCACATGGAATCTACCAAGACTTACAGCTTGCACACTCTGAAGCAGCAGCCATAGCAGTATCTGGGGCCCTTTGAGAGAAAGTTATATCCAGCATGGCCAGGGTGAGAGGAACAGCCTCCTGGAGTGGCACAAAGCAGTAATGCCCTAGCCCTGGCCAGGAAACCATTTTTTTCCTCCTAAGCTTCCAGGTCTGTGATAGGAGGAATAGCTTGGAAGTCTTCTGAAATGCCTTTCAGGCCTTTTGTCCACTACCTTGGTTATCAGCACATTTTTCCTTTTAGTCATACAAATCTAACAAGTGGTTGCTCCACAGCCTGCTTGGATTATTCTCCTGAAAATGGGATGTTCTTTTTTCCCACATGGCCAGGCTGCAAGTTTTTCAAACTCTTACACTCTGCTTCCCCTTTAAATATAAGTTCCAACTTTAAGTCATTTTTTGCTCCCATGTGTTAGTATAGGTGGTTAGAAGCAGCCAGGCCAACTCTTGAATGCTTTGATGCTTAGAAAATTCTTCTGCCATATACCTTAAGTCATCACTCTGAAGTTCAAACATCCATAGATCCTTAGGGCATGAACACAATACAGCCAAGTTCTTTGCTAAGGCATAACAAGAGTGATCTTTGCTCTGGTTCCAAATAAGTTCCTCCTTTCCACCTGAAACCTTATCAGCCTGGACTTCCCTGTCCGTGTCCCTATCAGCATTTTGGATACAACCATTTAACCACTCTCTAAGAAGTTCTAAACTCTCCCTCATTTTCCTGTCTTCTTCTCAGCCCTCTAAACTATTCCAGCCTCTGCCTGTTACCCAATTGCAAAGTCACTTCCACATTTTCAGTTATCTTTATAGCAAGGCTCTAATCTTCTGTACTAATATTCTGTTTTACACTGTTCTTGCATTGCTATTAAGAAATACATGAGGCTGGGTAATTTATAAAGATGTTTAATTATCTCACAGTTCTGCAGGCCGTATAGGAATCACGTCACTGGCATCTGCTCTGCTTCTGGGAAGGGCCTTAGGAGGCTTACAATCATGGCAGAAGGCAAAGCAAGAGCCAATATATCACATGGTGAGACTAGGACAAGAGTAGGAGGAGGTGCCACACACTTTTAAACAACCAAGCCATGAGGGATCCATCCCATGACCCAAACACCTCCCACGAAGCCCCACTGCCAACAATGGGGATTACATTTTCAGATGAGATTTGGGCACAATGAATATCCAAATGATATCAGTCTTATAATCCTAAAATAAATAATATATCAAATAACATAAAGACTACTGAAATACATATGTGCCCCAGGAAATCTAATCATTTTGCATTTCTTCACACTAGGATTTCTTCAGAAGGGAAGGTCTAGGTATTAGGTAAAAGATCAGACAAGGCTCTTCATGACATGGATTAAGCTTCGTCTACTCTGGCTCCAAACTTGTATAACCTCCCAGATCCAAGCAAAAGTCATACAGTTAATTGGGTCAATTCTACTTAAAAGGAAGTTTTGTGGCCATGTTTTAGTATCGGAGCATGATCTTTGTGGGGCTCAACATTCTAGATCAAACCTAATTGCCACAGTGAAATATCTATTTCCCCAAAATTGCACTCTTCCTGAAAGATACTTAGATAAATATTATGTCCTAAGCTTCATTATATTCCTACTGATATTCTAAAATACCATATATATTGGCAGCTAGGGAGGTACCTAGATGGTTTACCCTATTTGTTTGGCTCAGATATATTTTAGTCTTTTCATTAAATGGTTAACAATTTGGAATATTTCTCATAGGAACAAATATCGTTTTACAATATAATTTTCAATGGATGAAAAGTAGCCTGTGGTATCAAGCTGTCATAATGTACTTAAAGAAACCCGTAATATTAGCATTTACACATTTTCTATATCTTGATAGTATTCACAAATAACATTCTACTACTTATATATCACTATCAATAAGTATTTGCACATTGGATTATTTCATTTGGAGGAATCCTTAGAAGTAAACTTGATAGTTCAGTTAATATGAATATTTCAAGGCATCTCTTAGATACTATCCTCCCCTGAATATGTTTGGGGGAAGACTTTCACTGGAAAATAGAGCCTAAGACCATGGGGCAAGTGTGTATTTGGTGTATTCCAGGAAGGACGAGGTGGCTACTGTGGCTGCAACTGAGTGAGCGAAAGGGAAGAGGAGAAAATGAAGTTATAAAGACAGCATGTCACCAGATGGTTGGGGCGAGGTGGGGAGGAGGGGTCTGTTGCAGGCCATTTTAAGAACTTTGACTCTGAATGAGACAGAGAGCCAATGGAATGTTTGAGCAGAGAATAGATGCAATATAACATCTTTAAAAAGGTCATTCTGGCAGCTGTGTTGAGAATGAGGGGCACAAGGGCAGAAGTAGTTCGGCTCATTAGGAGACTACCCAAATATAAAAAACCAACAAGAAATGGTGGATACTTGGAGCACAGTGATGGCAATAGGTGAAAAACCTAAAATTTTAATGTATTTTAAGGGTGGAACTGATAAGAATTGTTAGTCGAGTGAATATAGGGTGCAAAAGAAAGAGAAGAGTCAGAGATGACTAAGCACGATAGCCTGATGAGCAGAAAGGATGTCATAGTCACTGAGTGACATTGGGGAGACTAGAAGAGAAGAAAATATTTTGAGATGGAAATTGAAACTAGCTTAAATCCAAGACATGAAAGTAAAGAAAAGGTCATACACTGATAACTGAGCACTGGGTCACTCAACTGAATAACTGTGTTAAAGGAGATGACACGCATAACAACCTGTTTTAATTATTTTCTCAACATATCGGACATATTATTGTGATATAAAAATGTGCATGCTATCCTGGCTATATCAGGTAGTAAAAATTTAATCTGAGACATCACTTTATATCTTTGAGCCTCAGTTTTCTCAGCTATAAAATAAATAGAGAAAACAAAACCAATGTTATTCAGTTGCAAAGATCAAATAAAGTGATGCATGAAAGGTGCCTAGCACAATGTGTGGCACACTGTTAAGTTCCAACAAATGTTAGTTCCTTCATTTTTCTTTCTAAATTGTAAATCCCTTTTGAATAGAAACTTTGTCTCTGTAGCCATCACAGCATGTATTATGTTACCTTATATACGGTATGTGTAGAATATTTATTAATTTAAATGAAATAACTACTTAATAAGCACTTGTTTTTAACCCCCATGAATGGTGATCCCAAATCATATGTGTAATTGTCAGGTAAGGTTAATTACATATATAATTATTTGTACCTATTATTGATATCATTTATCTCTAGCCAACTGGTGCTTTACAGATAAAGTCTATTTTGCTGAAAACTACTTTCAATGCCTGTATTTTTAATTTTTAATTTCTAGTATGAATGCATTTGTATATTGCATTTGCTACATACCCCTTTCAATTCCTCCATCGAAACTGAGGGACTCATTGTCCTTTTTTTCACCAGGCCTAGGAAGAATTAATTAAATTTTGTTTCTCCTCAGAAAAGGGGACTATGTCTGAGAAATCTGTGCTGCAATTTGGGTAGTAGTTACAGGAGTGTGCATGCCTTCTAACCTGCTACCTTCGAGATAAGAAACTTCTGCTGAATGCCATGACTCTCAGGTACAGTTGCTTGGACTGAATTGCAATATTCAACATTGGCATAGGGATGGTTGGTGTCAGAAGGGCTAGCTGTGAACACGTGAATTCAGCTCTTTTCTAACTGCAGCCTCTATTGCTCTATCGCCCATGGAGGAGAAGCAGCTTGAGGTTTTTCATGAACTCTCCAAAGTTTTCCAGGCAATTGCCTAATTCTTACTTTCCATTGAGTGAGAGAGTCAGAAGACATTGATTTTCATCCAATTGGAAACAGTCAAGATAATAGGATTCATGTTCCATACATCACCAGTCTAAGTTGCCAAAATATGCAAGTTTCAGACTGCTGTGTGAAACTGAAACTCATTACAAACATAGTTCAGATTGGGCTCCCTGATTGCAGTTGAAACATCCTAAATGATAGCAGTTTCCTCTTGTTTACCTTTTAGCAATTGCGCCCAATCACAAGGAGACATCTAATCAGCTAATTGACCAAATTCAGAAATAGATCATGGAAATATTTCCAAATAAATTAGTACTTATCTTTTCTTTTAAGATCTTCAGAGAAGAAAATTCTCGACCTTCTTCACCTTACGGTAGAACTGAGTGAACTTCATCATCAATAAATGCTTCCTTATTTCCAACTGAACTCTCTCAGTTGGTGGTTTCTGGTTTTTTGTTCTCTTCTTTTTGGACCACACAAACTTTTATTTTGCAAAGACTTAAAAGTTCCACATTAAATTAATCATAGTTGAAACTTAGGTATAGAACTGTGCTTACAAAAATATTATCAATGTCTTGTAAGCAAATAATTTTTTATATTAACCAAATATAACAAGCAAAAACCTCAAAATGATTACTTTTGTATCTCTAAATTCAGTTATAAATCTCAGTATAAAATAAAGCAACTTTCTTTCTATTTGAATTAATGAATTGAACATTAAATGTATTTATATATTTATTTATTTAGATTTTCTCTTTTTCTAAAAATAATTTTAGGTGGCTAGGAATTAAATTTAGGCTGTTGCTATTTAAAATGTAATACAAATAAAGTCAGAATTTAGTGTAAGTGTATGTCAAATAGATTACATAAAATTAATAAAAAGCAAATAATATAGTACAATCTGAAAAAAGTAAAACATAAAGAAAATAATTGATTTGACAAGCAAAATATTACAGATGGGGCCACTGATTAAACACGGATGTAATAGCCAAACAGATGAGCATGAATATAAAAGGGTCACGATTAAATTAGATAATAAAGTACATATTAGAATTCTCTTGGCTTGTCTCAATTTTGAGGCATATTTATTAAATTATAAGAGACTACAGTTTAAGACATTTGCAATTTAGTGTTAAGCATTTTTTTTAGTATATCATTTTGGTCAACCTTTAAGTCAGTGTGGCCATGTGATGATACAAATCTAAAATGCCTGGCTTTAAATTATCACCTAGGGAATGTGAAGTTCATGGAAATGAGCAGGGTGCCATTCATTAGCATGTCAAAGATGCTTCTTCAACAGGATGCCATTAAATTATTGTGGTGATAATTGAGACACTAAAAAGGGACAGATGCTGGGTCTGTAGTTCCTAAGATCTTATAACCCATTAGCAATTAAATTTCAATGAGCTAACATAATTTCAGTCTCACTAAATTAACAACTGGGGATATTTTTTTTGAAGCTGTATTTTTCCAGACTAGTTTTGGCTGAGTTGTAAAGGAAATCGAGACACCAGTGTAGTACAGGAATCAGGACACAGAGCACGCAGGTACAGGGATGTGGCCTACTCTCAGGCCTGGAGTTTGGGTGGCAGCCAACCAAGGCAGGACTGGAAGTGGCAGTCCAATTATATCAGAGGGTCCTGATGGTCACTGCAGTTGTGAAGAACAAAAATGTATGGGCAGAAGGTCAGATTCTTCCGGGAAGACATATGACTGTTTTCTCTCTCTAGGTGAGGAAGATAACCTCAGAGACTCTGGGGATCAGTGATTCACCGGAAAACAGGAAGGCAACACAATTCCAATATGACTGGTCTATATTAGGATAGATGAGTCTATGCTGTGGTAACAAATTAATCCAAAAATAGTACTAGTTTAATGCCACAGTGTTATATTTTTTGGTCTCTCTAATCTTAATGGAGGAAAGGTAAATTAAAGCAGTTGTCCTCCATGCAGTGACTCAAGTATCCAGACATATTTGATCTCAATAATGTTATTATCTCAACATGTAGATTAAAGTCTCCAGAGCAGGGGAAGAGAAAGTAAAGTGAGAGCTTGCAATAAAGGTTCTTAATAGGCATGGAAAGGATCACACATTATTTCTACTGATATCCTAGAGCCTAGAAAGACCTACATGGCCCCTGCCTCACTACAATAAAGCTAGAATATATGGAGGAGCACATGTGTATTCGTAAGCAGTAGATATCTCTGACAGCAGATCCGATCTGAAATAGGGGGAGATCAGCACAAGCACGATAATGTTGGTAAAAATTGAAGATATGATCAGATACACAAAGTCAGATTTTCGTGGGTTCAGAAAATCTAGTGGAAGGCTTAGGGACCAGTGGGGCTAAACCATTTCTGTGAAGAGAAAGTGGTGGGGAATAAGGAACAGAATCCAAATTCAGTAGTTTGGTAACAGGAGTTTGGAAAGGCAATAGAGTAGAAAGAATGCGAACTCCAGAATTACGTAGGTATTAGGTTATATCCTAGTTCTACCATTTACTTACTAGAATAACTTGGCATGTTACACAATGTCTCTGAGGCTGAATTTTCTTTTGTATTATCATGAGCTGACTTGTGTCCCTTTAAAATTCATATGTCGAAGTCATAACCCCTATTATTTTCAAATATGACTCTATTTGGAGACAGGACTTTCAAAGAGATAATTAAGGTAAAATGAGTTCATAAGGATGGGCCCTAATCCAATATGACTGATGGAAGAGAAGATTAGAAGACAGACGCAAATAGAGGAAAGACCATGTGAAGACACTGGAAGAAGCTAGCCATCTACAAGCCAAGGGGAGAGGCCTTAATAAGAAACCAACTATGCTCACACCTTGATCTTGGCCTTCTAGCCTCCAGAACTGTTAAGAAATAAAGTTTTGTTGTTTAAGCCACCCAGTCTGTGGTATCTTGTTATGGCAACTCTAGCAAACTAATTCATGTGTCAAAATGTAACAACACTAATACTTGTCCAATATATTTACTTTTCTGTAAAAGCAGGAATATGCTGTACAATGTTGTATTCAAGCTAATCATTTTGTTGTGTTTTTTTTAAGATGTATTGCTCTTTAAAGATGGCAATGTTATATCATTTCTCACTGAATTTGCAGTGTTTCACGTAAGGCTTGGGCATTTATAGGTGTTATGATATAGTCTGTGGAAAGAAGAAAGGGAAGAAGGAAGGAAGGAGGGAAGGGAAGGGGAGGGGAGGGGAGGGGAGGGGAGGGGAGGGGAAGGGAGGGGAAGGGAAGGGAAGGGAAGGGAAGGGAAGGGAACAAACAAACTCATGATACCCAGAAAATCTTATTAACTGAGATGCAGAGAGAATAAGTAATGAAGGTTAAAACTCAGGTAGAGTCTTGGCAGAAAATTTAAGACATCAACCAAAATGGCTATGAACACTAAGCCATCTTTACCAAAGCAAATGTTTCTAATATGCTTCATGCTAAGAGCTGGAATCAGGGTTAAGGTAAGAGACAGTCATCATATCTGTCTACAGTAGAGGCATGCAGGTGTGGGAATTCAGACAAGTACCGAAAACACCAAAAAACATTTACTTTACTGTCAAAAGACCTTGTGAAATATTCAATAACCTCATCATGAAATTTTATCGTGTTTCAAATGATGACAATGCACTTAGCATCTTAGATGACGGATTTCAATGTGCGGGAGCCTCTTCTGTGAGGACATCTGAGGCATAAATAATGATTCAATATAGCCAATATTTACTCAGCACCTTCCTGTACAAGGCACTCTGCTCAAATATAAACGCAATAGAAAGGTGACTAAAACCCAGTTCTGGTCCCCAGAGCTTGCAAAACTGTGCTATTTTGGAAATGACTCCTATTTTCACATCCAAATAAGCAATATATCGGCAAATACACACCTGTGTTTGTATAGTTACATAAAAATAAATAGCAGCACAGCCAGGCAGGAAAATAATAATTACATCTCAAATAATCCCCCTGAAGCCTAAAATAATTTATTTGCATTTTTTTCAGAGAAGGAAATTGAAGTTAAAATGCACACAAGCACTTAGCAAATGTCTATTGACTGGAAGAGAATCAATTCTTGTTACGACCGACAGCAAATACCTTCAGGTTAGCTAGTAGAGGAGGGTCAGCAATGCAGCCTCTGATAGAAAACAAAACAAAACAAAAAATTTTTTTTTAGATTTTCAACATGCCTAAGGTCAGATTATGACCTAAGGATCTGTGACTTTTTCTTACAGAAGTGATTAACTATGTAAATCTGTAATTCCAAACCTTCCCAAGAGAACCTTCAAAATGTTTGAAAATATGCCGCTTCAATGTATTTGAAGTGCCTTATCTGTCATTGCTCCTTATTGTATATTTCCATTGAAAGAACTAGTGTGCGTGTTTGTGTGGGCACGGTGGGGTCAGCATAAAATCGTGAGGCAGTAATCTAATGTTGTTTCTCACCCTAAAATTACTTTCATTCCTACCCTTATCCCTCGTTCTGGACTGCAAGGAAGCAGAATGTTTTCCAGGTATCTGAGAGCATGTGGACAGCACTTTGAGCCAGCAGTCCTAGAGAAGCTCTACAGTCACAATGAAGAGGGCACAGGGTAAACTGTGCCAGCTGATGCAGGAAGGCAAGGGAAACAATGAGGACATCTATGCAGAAATCTAGAAATTACAACCTAGTTTAGGCTTGAGCAGACATGACTGCTACTAGAGTTGAGATGAGAATGATAATAGTAGTGAGCACACATGTAAGTGCCTAGCACGTGCCAGGTACCAGGTAACATAATTTACATAAGCTATCTACAATTCCCACACATTCTTCATAGGAATTCATGTTGTTATGCACATTTTATATTGTTAAACTGAATCTCAAAATAAATTCCAACAGATCACAAAGCCAGGAAGTGCAAACCACAGAATTTGTATCGAGGTTGGTGTGATTCTTAATCTTCTACAGCACTCCATTCCAAAAGCAAGAACGAAACAACAGACAACAGTGAAACCACATTCTCAGCCTCAGTTGTTACAGCAAATCATTGTGTCACAATTAATTCTGACGTTCATCTCAAACAGCGCTGACAAATGTTTTAAAATGTCCTCATGTGCATCATTTGCTTATTTCTGTTGTGCAGATACTCTTCCCATGATCAATTATGGGCTACTTATGTGAAGCTTCTGAAGGTGCAGCTCGGAAGAGACATTTACAACTGGCTCTGCTGAGTTGTACAGGCCAATTTCAGCACACTCCGAAAAGCACTAGTTTTTGAAGCTGCAGCATTGAAGTTTGGAGAATGGCTTCCACTTTTACGTTCATTAGAATGGACTCAGGATTATCCCTAAAATATCAGCACGATTATTGCACTTGCAGTTGAACATGTTTCCTTTACTAGGAGCATGTGTCTTCTATGCAAGTATCATTTTAATCTGTTTGTATATAAAATATGCATGTGTATAATGTGCCTATATATGTGTGTGTGTATAATATAAAACAAAAAGCCCGAAACTGAACTTAATTCTGTAAATCACCAAAAGCTGGCATTCTTATGAAACAGATTGTTGAAACCTTCATGTTTTCATGTGCTGCTCAGTAATCTAACTGCATTTGAATCAACTGGGGTTTTGTTGAAACATAGGGTCCCATCCACAAGAAAATGATCTGAAAATGAGAACATGAGAATGCAGTAAAGCAGCATTATGCAACTGTCCAGGAGGGGAGTTAAATGAGAGGTTTGATCAGCCTACTGCCCCATTATCAAGAGCTGTGCCAGATAACTATCAGTTCAGTCACACAGGAACTTGGCTTAGTATGGACTTAGCATCCTCAAGAGCCAATCTCCTATAAGAGTTTACACCACCCTGTTCTAAGAGACTCAGCACATATCCAGCTCTGCTGTAAAGGTATCTCAAGCAAATGCTTCTGAGACACTTGCAAGCTCACAAAGAAATTGTGGATATCTAGAATTACGATGGGAAAGGATTCTCACACTTATATTAGCATAACTAGGGATGAATGAGGCCTATTAGAGTACCCTGAAGTGGAACAATGAAAATATATTTTCCAGTTACACACATAGATATAAGCATACATTAACATGTAAATAAAAATGGTCCATGAAAAATGGAATTTGGAGATGCTGCATTAAGTCTTCAAAATGAATTATGAAAGAACTTATCAGATCATTTATTATTATAATAAGTTCTGAATCTCCAAAAACAGGACAGGGTGTGTGGTATTCCTGCAACATATTTCACCAGATAATCTTTTGTGTGTGTGTGCGGCTAAGATTAAATTTAGTGGTTTGGGATATGCTGGAATAAGGACATCTCTAGATATTTAATTTTTCATTATAATTACTTTAAGTGGAGAAGTTAAGGGTTTAATACCCCATGTTGATCTACCTTCTAGGAGGGGAGAAACATATTTCTTTATCCGTGTCTGTATATCCTATCAGACAATGTAGCAGAATTTAAACTTCTTCTTTTCGTTAGTTATTTTATGTGTTTTGATAGATTATGACAATATTGGCAATTGTTTTAGGGTCACCTAGCAAATATTTTAGACTTTGTAGGCTACATATCGTCTTTGTTGCATCTATCTATCTATCTATCTATCATCTACGTATCTTCTATCTACTTATTTTATAGCTCTTTAAAACTATCAAAAAATATTTTTAGCTCAACGATCAAACAAAAACAGTCTTTAGGCCATAGTTGACCCACAGGATGTAGTTTTTTGATCCCTGATCTAAGGTGACAGTTTCAAAGCACATTGAAGAATTCAACATCAAACTGAAGTACAAGATTCAAGTGTTCTCAAAGAGGCTTTCCCCTCCTACTCACCCAAGATTTCCTGATATAAGAGTATTACTCTCTCTAATGCCAGACCTATTTTTTTCTGTGCTTCTTAGAGTACACGGCACCTTGTGATTGCCAGCTTCCAAAATACGCCCAATGATCCTCCGCCTTCGTGTATTTACAGCTTTGGGCTACTCACTCCCACTGTAACAACATTGTTTTAAGTGTGGAAGAAATTTGTGGCATCCAAATCTAGATTATAAAATATTAAAAGATGTGATGTCTGCCTTGCTTATACCCTCTTGCTTGGATCATGTGTTCTGAGGAAAGGCAGCCACCATATTGCGAGACACTCAACTGGCTCTATGGAGAGGTCCTCCTAATAAGAAACAGAGACCTTCTGCCTATATCAAGCAAGGAACTGAGGCCTTCTGCTAACAGCCATTTGAGTAAGCCATCAATCATGCCTTCAGAGGATTGCATTCCATAGGACAGCTTGATTGCCAGAACTACTCAGCTAAGGCATTTGCAAATTCTGTACCCACAGAAACTGTGAGAAAATAAATATTTGTTGTGTCTAAGATGTTAAGTTTTGGGGTAATTTGTTACATAGTAACAAATAACTAACACAATCTTTTAGCTAACCATTTTGACATAGTCAATTTGATGTCAATAATTTTTTTTTGCAATCTACTATTTCTCATAGGCATTTTTATGTAGGTTCATTTTGACAAGTCTCTTTTGTTTCACATTCTAAAAAAATAACCAAATAATACATGAACTACACAATTCAAACACTCCTATTGCCAGCTCTTATCTAAATGGTCAGGGTTGGATGAGATAAGGGGTAGGCTGATGACAAGAGTTGATGTGAGGCTCAGGAATAACTAGAGAGTAGAGTGAGGCTTAGGGATGGACAAGGGATGAGATATAGGTCAGAGATTGATAAGAAACTTGGATAAGTCTATGTACATTCTCTAATAAGTTTTAAGAATGTGAGAACAATTTGGCTATGACATCTGTCACCTCATTGATCACCAGGGCTGATTTGGCTGATCTAGCTGGCTAAGCAGGTGTCCCTTTCCTCCCTCACTGCTTGATGTGTGTCCCTGCTGAAGCCACAGACTCATTCAGAAAGGACTACCTTTCCCAGTAGAGAAGGATAGCTCTTAGGTCAAGGGTGTAGGTGTGTCCGTGCTCTCCTGCTACAACCTCCAAAGAAGTTCTCAAGGTCCATCTGTAGTAGAACATAGGGTAGTCAAGCATCTAAGACTTCAGACACATCTAAATGAGGCATTGCAGATGTCAATCTGCCTTTCTAAAATAAATAAATAATTGCAAATGACCTTATTTTTGGCCAAACCCACCTTGATTCATCCTGCTTTATTTCTAAAGAAGCAAATTATTACTCAAGGTGTACATATGCAGGTTAAGAAGATTTAAGCAGGTCTATTAAAATTAGTTGGATAATTTTCTCTATATCCTTACCGACCCAATATTTTCTACCCACAATCACTGACCTACATATTCATAAACACTAATCATTTGAATATATTTTATCAAATGAACCAAATACAAGGGCAAGTGTCTTTCACTCTCAAACTTTGTATTCTTCCCAGTGCTTAACACAAAACAAGCTACATAGTATGAAGTAAAACAGAGCAGACCAGAATAAAAATTAAACAGGATTACAAGGTATAATGCATCACTTCCAGGCTCAGTTAGTATCTTAGAAGGATCATTTTGATCCTTTGAGTCCCATTGACCTCATTGGAAAATGGGAGTAATATTACTTTCTCACAGGGTTATTTTGAGGTTCAAATGGAATGATAAATGTGAAAAAGATTTGGCAATTTTGTTATTGAAACAAAGCACCATAAATATGCACTGAGTTAAATTATTCAAATGCTTTAAGGACTCGGAATTTTCTCTTCTAAAGCTATGAGTCAAGTTTCTTTAAATGTATCAGTTAACAGCTGTTTCCCTATTAAAGGCAAAAGTCTGGTCTGCGTTTTAAAGAAAAAATAAAACATATGGAAATTCTGATATAACATACCAATATTAGCATAAATATATAAAGAGTAAAATCCAACATTTTATGTATCATTTCTTTTGTTTTTTTGTTGTTGTTTTTCAGTCTATAAGAGCTAGTATACATCCCCACCTATAGTTAAAATGCATGCCTAAAATTAAAAAATCTGTTTTAGTCTCTTCAAGTATGTGACGTTAAATATATTATCTTTCAATCATATGGTGAGATGTCTGAGATGTTATTTTCTTTCATCCCAATTCAGTTATCTTGCTCCAAATTCCTTTTTGTTTCAATTTCTTAAACTGTGACATCAGGGCATGCTGCTTAGTAATGGATTTGTTATTTTCTGACACAGTAGTAGCTAAACTAAATCATTGACAGTCCGTCAGTCTAAAGGAAATCTACCTCCAGCACTTCCACAGGGTGTCAGGATGTTATTAATTTAGAAATTATACAGATTCTTATATATAACTCCAAGTGCTTTGACTCCAGTGAGAGAAAGAGAGAGCCTTTGTTATTGAAAAGAAATTTGATCTTGCAGTAAAATTTAGCCAGAAGCTTCATTCTCAGATTAGACAGACAAAGGATTCACACAATTGAATAGATTTTTGTCATCAATGTGTGCATAAAAGAACGTTCATGTTTTCAAATAGAGTTGAAAATCTTACACGTTTTCTGAATAAAGTAACAAATATGTATTGTGTTCATTCTATGTACCAATCATTTTTCTATGTGTTATGAGGGTCTGGAATTTATCCCCGGCCTCTTGGGGCTTAAACTCTAGCAGAAAGCATATAGGAAAATACTTTATATTACATGAGCCATAATGAAATGAGAGTTCAATCTGGATATAAAGATTGTTCTCTGGATGTAGAACAGCAAATGACTGATTCTGACTAGAGACACCATCGCAGCAAATCTGAGCCTGAGGGAAGAAAAAGATTCCAGTAAACAGAAATCAAATGAATGGGTATGGCCATCCAGGCAGAGGAAAGTATGAGCAGAAATACTGAGACAGAAGAGTGTTTAGGGTATGTAGAGAGTAAGCATCCTGCTAAAGTTGAGTTTAATATTCCAGGAAGAGTGAATTGAAATTTGAAACTGAAAAAGTAGTTTGAGGTGCAATTGTGAATACCATGCTAAGAAGTTTGGAGTTTATTTTGAAGAAAATCAGGGGCTGTTTACAGATTTTGAGAAGCAGAATTTGAGATATCACCTGTTTTGTAAAGAAAATGCTAGAAGCGGTATGAAAATTGGGCTAAAGAGACACTAGACTGAAGACAAGGAAGCTGGTTAGTCCTAAAGAGAGATGTGTGCCTGAACCAAGGTAGTGGCGATGTGAATAGAAAGGACGGAAACAGCTAAGACTGACATGGAAGACATTCCAAACAGGATCAACAAGATTTAGCTGATTGGATGGAGAGAAGGAAGTGGTGAGTAGGGATATGAAAATAAAAAAAAATCTAGAAGAATCTGAAGTTTCTACTATGGGTGATTACGTAGTATACTGTGCTGGGGAACAGAAAACTAAAAAATACAGTTGTAACAATGGTGTTGTAGAGATATTTTCATACATAAGAAATGGCTTGTGGATTAAAAAAAAGAAGCCTGATAATGAACATTCCCATTCCTCTTTATATAAAAGAAACAGAGTAACACACTCTCAAGTTTGGTGTGAAAGTAAGTAAAAGGTGATGACTTCTAGGACAAGAAAATTAGTCCATCTCCATTTGGAGAAATAAGAAAGTGTTCAATCCCCAACATATGAGTCATTATTTCAATTTAGGGGAGTCAGGCTCTCAGCTGGGATGGCTGTAGGCTTCTATGTGATCTTTGAGACCTAGATGGGTAGAACGTGGAATAACCCTGAAGGAATGGTGGGGTGAAAGTCAAGAGAGCCCTTGAAGGCATGGAGGCCAGGCTGAATCAGTTCAAACATTCCTAAAATTAGAACAGCGTCACCATGGTGGCAAAGTTGGTATCAGTAGCTTTATATACCAACCATAGAGTTAATATTGTTTTATTTTAATTAAATATATTAACATCACCACAGAAAAATAACTTGTTTCTTATATTTCAGATATTTCCAGCAGGGCTGGTGAGTAGAGATGGGGATATTTGCCAATAAGGCAATATCCTATGAAACTAATCTTTTAAAACTAGCAGAGAATTTAATAACTGCGGCATGACACAAGAAGCAGATACTGAGTGATGTTTCAGCTAAAATAAAATGAGAGCTAGTTGTTTAAACACTGATATAAATCATGTAATCACTTCTCACAGTTCATGCATCTCGGCATCCATTTATTCTGTAAATATTCACTATGCATTTACTATGTCATAGATGCTATACTGGGTATTTGTGATACAAAATACGACTTTCGTGCTCCCAGGCATATTATTACCTAATTAAAGATATGTCAATCCAGAAGGTTAGAACTGAGCAGTTTAGCAATTAAGTTTACTATCCACTTCTAAAGACTGGATACATGCAATAACAAAATGGATACATGCAATAACAAAATAACAACAAAAGCTGTAGATGGTCTTGACTGAACACCTACTATGTGCCACATACTGAGTTAGGTAATTTAGATCCACCATTTCATTTAATTCTTACAACAATCATATGAGATAGAGATCGTTACCCGAAAATTTTAGGTGAGTAGGTAGAATATGAATTTAAGACATCTTCTCAAGATCACAAAATGTCGTTATTGCAGCTAGAAATGGAAAGTGAGTCTCTTTCATTTCAAAGTCCACATTCTGCTTTGACCTCAGGTTATCAGTCAGGAAGCTTCTGTGTAAGACAGACTAAGGAAAGAAAGTTGGGCATCAGAGATGGTAGTCTGAGAAAGTTTCTGGGAAAGGGTGGACCAGAAGTGTGGAAGAAAACAGGAAACATGAATTGGCAGAAGCCATTCCAGGTGGACGGATGTGAGTTGGAACAAGTAAAAGAAAGAGAAAGGGAGAGGCTGCAGAGAGTGTCAGCAAAAGCCCTGGATTAGGAAACAGCAAACAGTAAAGCAGGCCAGAGAGACCTGGTCATTTGGAACCCACCACCATAATGAAGACACACAGGCCTTTTCATTACTAGAATAGTGACTCAACTTCAATCAATGAACCTCCGGCAATCTTAGCTGGCTTGTGTTATCGTCGTGTAGTTGATTTATTTCTTTCACTCTGAACTTCCATCTCTGCCCAAGTTTTAATTAGCTGAATGCTCCTAGAAATCTGTGAACCTGTTAACAGGCTGAAGCATAATATATGTAAAAGCAGCTTCCTGCTGTGAAAAGGTTACTCAGTGGACAACTTGTTTTCAGCTTGTTGATAAGGACAGTGCAATTTGGAAGCACTGCTGGAATGCTGCTGCCGCAGATATGTGCGTCAGCAAACAACTGTGGCATCTCGTGTCAGGAGGCTACCTGAATCACAGTGCCCACTGGGAGAAGGGCAGTCCTAGGACTGAGCTTCATAGGGATCTGCTTGGATTCTAAGGCTCTCACTTTATGTCGCTATTTTCTATTTCATGGCATGCCTTAATGAGTTGATTCAGGACCAGAATTATTAGGGAAAATGTTATTAATATCAACTGGTTCCTATAAATATTTTTTGTTTAATCCCAATTCTTCATATTAGGAAACAAAGAATATGACATTCATTCATTTATTCTTGCATTCATGAAACATTTTATGCATCTCTACATTTCAAAAACTGTGGTAATCAGTGAAAGCAAGATATAAAGATTAATAGGATAGCATCTATGTTCATCACAAATTACAGCTTATAAAGAAAAATAGTATATCTTGGTGTCAGGGTATAATGCTTTACTTCTCAAACTAGGGTTTGGGGATGTAGTCTCAAGGTTCTGAGCTTACTCTATGAGACTCTGAGTATTCATATTTGTGTTATTTTTTCCAGGACTTAATAAATACTGTCAGTCTACCGTGGGTCATCTAGAGGATTACCATATTCATAACATATGTTGCAATGTTGTAACTTGACATTTCAGAGCCCAGATTTCTGTTTCTGTTTTGAAGGATGTCGGTGCCAGGTTTGTGTTTGTGTTTTTAGTAGGTTGATGCCAATTAGTACATCTTTTATTGTTTAATACAAATGAAAGGGACAGGTTTATGATATATATAATGAGTGCACGCTCTGTGAAGGCCAAATGATAATGTGATGTGCTGCGCGAACGAAAGTGTGAAAGGAAGAAAGTAGCGGGAGAATTGAGCCATTGCCAAGCTCAAAAATTTGTCAAGACATTTTATGTAATTATATTCAAGTTCTGAGCTCTAATTTGACTTCAGTAAATCATCACATTAATTTATTTAAATGTTATATTTATGTGTTTAATGTATACTTTTTGGAAATTGCCCATGATTTTAGGTTTGTAAATATTTAAGTAACATGATCAAAATTATTTAAGTCACATGATATTTTTTCCTTTTAAAATGGTCCACATATTACCCAAGAGTGAGAATCACTGTTATAAATGTCATATGCTGTGATTCATCCTGCCTCTCCCCTTAGCTGCTCTGAGAAAGATCATTAGTGGTGTTGGTCTCTCAATGTTCCAGATTTATGGCTTCTTACAAGTCCTCAGCTTAATTGACTCTTCTGATGTGTTTGAAGCTGTTTTTCATTTCTTTCTTTTTGAAACTTTTTTCTTCTGACTACTAAAAAACATTTTTACCTTTTCTTCTGCCTCTCTGGCCATTCTTTCTTAGTCTTCTTGTGGAATTATTATTCCTCTGCCTGTCCAAAATATATTTATGCTTCTAAGAGTTTTCCCCTAGTTTCTCTTCATTTTATTACTCCTTGCACTTGCTGTGGGTAAATTCATCTGCTCCTAATGCTTCAGTTATGACCTATACGGTAATGACACAATCTAAATTATGTTGCCAAATCTCTCACCTAAGTTCCACATCCGTATCTACAACTGTATACTTGGAATCTCCATCTGGATGGCCCATAGCCTTCTCAAAGTCAACAGGTATAAAACTGAACTCATCAGCAACACACACACACACACACACACACACACACTTGAAAACATTCCTCAACTCTACAGCTTTTTAGGCTCTTGTCCCCTGTATTGTGAATAGCAGCCATTCTGAATTCCTTCTCTGTTTCTACCATGTATCTAAGTCAGAAATCTAGACCTTTATTCAAGGAGGTAGACTTCACAGGGTGCAAGCAGATAAAAGCTGCATTATTTGTTGTCACTTTACACCTACTCTTGTAACTTTTTTTTCACATTTATGAAAGCAATAGTGAGAAGGTCCAGTTTTTTTTTTTCAATCACTTTCAAACTCTAGTAAAGATAGGATGATTCTTTTGTTTTGTTTATTTTGTTCGCCTCTGTGTCCCAGAACCTAAAAATGAAGAGATATTGGAGGATTAAGTGATCAAATGCTGTTATTCCAAGTCTTTCCTTCTCATCTGTGAGTTATAGTGGGGGAGAAGGGAAGGCAGCGAGAGACAAAGCTATTCTTGTTTTATGTGTAGCCTTGTGTTTTTATTCTGTAGAGATGCAGATGAATTTGAATTTAAGTCATAGATATTTTACATTCAACTTTTTCAAATGCGTGTCAGATAACAGTCCTTGCATCTCTTAAAACTGATGGGAACACATGTCGAACTCATCTTGAAGCACCCCCTCACTTGATTTGAGGTAGGTAGAAGACTGATCTTCTCCTCACTCATGGGATGCGAGCACATTCACATCTCTCTCTAAATAAATCTGAATCCCTGGCTTCTTCAACCTCAAGTAAATTCTTAACCTTTTATTCAGAATCCCATATATGGTTGATGGACTATTGCTTACAGAATCGGTTTGTGGTCATCCTTTTGTCAAGCGCTGTAACAATGAGCTAGCATAGTTCTTTAAAATTTAGTTTGTTTATTTATGTATTTATTTATTTAGAGAGGGAGTCTCACTCTGTTGCCCAGGATTAAGTGAAGTGGCACGATCTCGGCTCACTGCAACCTCTGCCTCCTGGGTTCAAGTTATTCTCCTGCCTCAGCCTCCTGAGTAGCTGGAATTATAGGCACCTGCCACCACACCTGGCTAATTTTTGTATTTTTAGTAGAGATGAGGTTTTGCCATGTTGGCCAGGATGCTCTTGAACTCCTGACCTCAGGTGATCCGCCCGCCTCAGCCTCCCAAAGTGCTGGGATTACAGGCGTGAGCCACCGTGCCCAGTCCTAGCTTGATTTTTATTGATAATGATTGAACTCAAACTATGGTGACTCTTCTGAAACTTGATAACATTAAGATAATTCAAATATAGCATCTTGTCTTGTAATGCATTCTTGACGTTCCCTTTTCTTTATTCCCAAAGATGATATCTTATATATCTTCTGCTGACCAACTCTTCTTTCCCTTCACTGCTTTTTATTTCAGATCTTCATTCTCTCTATCTGACGGAGTGGTAGTTCTCAATTGCTGTTTTTGTCATATTGAATAACTCCTAGTTTCTTACATGTTATACTAAAAATTTCTGAGAATAATATATGAAGCTATGCATGATTTTACCTATGCCACCTCTTATGCCTTCTTTCTTATCCTAAACTTGGCTTTCACCACAAATTCTGATGTCAGCCATACAGAAGTGCCTGCACTTTTTTATCTGTTGGAAATCTCCTAGTACAATGAAACCTCCTATAAAATAGTATTTTTCTGTAACGTTTCTCCTTCCCTTACCAATCCTTCCCATCCCCAATCTGACTGAAAAACTCCCAGTCATCCTACACAACTCAACTCAAAGATAACCTACCCTATGGAATCTTTCTTGATCTTTCTAGTGGCATATTAATTCATCTGTCATTATTAGAGCAACCCCCCACCCCGCCGTGTTATTATGTAAGGGCTGTCACTAAACTTAAGTTGTCCTCAACAGTATTTTATCTCCAATAAAGCACCTGATTTAATCTGTTTATTCCCATTCTCAGTCTAACTATAGCTTCATATATCAAGTGTCATGGATACTTGAGTTAGGAAACTTGGAGAAATACTTATCTTACTTTGCTTGGCATGATACCCAGTTGTGTTCGTCCAATTATTTTGCAAATTCAAATGGTAATATGCCTTAGTTTCTTCCTTAAATATCCTGCTAAAGTGTAGCAGAGCTCTCTGACCTAGTTTTCTCAGCCCTCTTACTCACTGTTTATTTCCCACCAGTGTAACAGCATAATGTGAATCCTCAATATTTTTCTAAGCTATATTAGAACATCAACTCTAGATCCACATCTATTTATCTCTCTTTCCTTTATCAATCACTAATTTATATTTTTAAAATAATTATCACCAGCAAATTCAAAGATGTAAGATATTTAAATGAAATGGATGAGGCAGATATAGTACCCATATGAATCAACTGCACCGACTGAAAGCCCGTAAGTGAGGCCCTCCCTAGTTTCTGTTACTATTACCAGGCACAGCCTGACCTCCAATTTGCTCTGCTACTAGCCGTCAACGATTATACAACCAGAGGGTTGTGTGCGACACTATAAAAACAAAAACTAATATGTAGGTTTTCAATGCATCACTACGTCTGCTACAGTTAAATTGCAGCAACTGCTGACAAGTGTGACAAAAGTTGACAAAATATCTAAAGCCTAAGAAGGATGTCAGCAGTTATTGCTGAACACAAGGTGTGTCATCGTTACATTTTTTTTTGCGCCAGCAGTGTTTCAGGTGAGATTGAAAATGTCTGGGTATATTTTGTTAGTGTATCTTGCAATTGTACATGAAGAACATGATGTTGTCAATGGAATCATTTTTCTTGATTTAATTTTTTGAAATTTTAATACATCCCTGTATTAGTCTGTACAAGCTGCCATAACAAAATATCATAGACTAGGTAGCTCAAACAACAGATATTTATTTCTCACAGTTCTGGAGGCTGGGAAGTCTGATTAAGTTGTTACCCAACTAAATCCCTGGTAAGAGCCCTCTTCCTGGTTTTGCACATAGTCACCTGTGTCCTCACATAGCAGAGAAAAAAAAAAGATATTTTAGTCTTTCTCTCCCTATAAAGCCATTAAGCTCATCATGAAGATGCCACCCTCATAATCTCATCTAACTCTAATTACCTCCCAAAAGCCCCATCTCCAAATATCATTGTATTGCAGGTTAAGGCTTCAACATGTGAATTTTGCAAGGATATACTTCAGTTTATAGCAATCCCCATGGTTCAAAATTCGAAAAATTTAAAAGGCTGTACAGTAAAATGTTTCTATATCTCACAGTTATTTACGCTGCCAGTGATATGAGCACTATTATTAGTTCTTTATGTATCATACAAAGGTATTCTATGCACACATAACTATGTATGAATATATATCTTATTTTTACACAAATGGTGAATTCTTTATACACTATTATCCACTTTTTTTACTCAGTATATATTGGCAACCACTGTATTTTGGACTACAAAGAACTACCTTTGTTTATAGCATCATCACATTTTATTGTTGGATGTATCACAAAATAGTTAACCGATCCCCTATTGATTAGCATTCAGTTTGTTTCAAATGTGTTACTACTGGAAACAATGCTATATTAAGTAGCCTCATACAGACTTCATTAGCATATGTGAAAGCACGTTTGTAGTATAAATTTTTGAAAGGGGAATTGACGGGAGGAGGGCATTGATAGGGGATGTGTATATGTATATTTGTAATTTTAATGGAAATTCTAAAAGTGTCATTCACAGGAGTTGTGCCAATTTAAATTTATATTCCCTTCAATCTTGACAACATAATGCATTTTCAGACTTACATATTTACCAGTCTGGTCAGAGAAAAATAATATTTTAATATAGTTTAATGCACATTTTCCTTACTATGAGTGAAGTATATCATTTTTCCTATGTTTAAGATCTGTTTATATTTTCTTGTTAACTGTCTAGTCATATAGTTTGGTCAATCTAATGTATTGGTCATCTTTCCTTTATAAATTAATTAAATAGTTTCTAGTTTGATGTTTTTATTTAGGATTTGTTTATGGTATGTTTTGAAACATATTTCCTATTAGTGTTACATATTACAATATACTATTTCTTTGATGGCTTACGGGTTGGTGTGAATATTAGGAAGGACTCTTCCACTCCATAGGAATAAAATATTTATCCTAGAATTTATTCTAGAATTTTTTTTAAGGTGAAAATTTAATCTATTTAGTAGTGAACTGCCCTAAGATGGTTCCTAGTAATTCCTATTTCCTAGTATTCAAATTATTGTTTAGTCTCTTCCCACATTGTTCCAGAGTTGGTGTGTGTGAGTAGTAGGAATCAGCACCACTGAAAATCCATCACTGCCAAGATTCAGTTATAAAAGGTATTGCAACTTCTGTCTTGACGTCTTGCTTTTTTTCAGATCATTTTTTTCAGGGGGAGGTGAGATGCTGTGTTATAAGCACCTCTCAATGTCTTCCTTTTCAAGGAAGCAATTACTTCCCCATTCCTATTAAAGGAGATATTATAAGATCATTAGTTACATTTTATTGCTTTAGTATATTTTCTGACTAGGTGGACTTTGAGATCCCTTACAACCCGGACTTTTTATAATCCTCTGATATGTAATGTTAATTATTATAATGGCTAGAAAGTATAATGATATTAGGATTACCAAAGCTCGAGACCCTGAACTTTATGTCTGTCCTGCCATCCACTTCTACTCTACTCTAACACCTAACAATTCCAACTACACACATTCGTTTGTTTGCATGTGTGTGTATGTGTGTGTGTTGTTTGTTGTTAAGAATGAAGCTTATGTCTCAAAATCCAGTTAGGAGTTTCTGCTCCAGCTTAGAATGCAGAAATTTACAAGACAATATTGTTCTACCCAAACAAAGTGAACAAACAACTTACAAAGTCATGTTAAAACATTTTTGGAGAATTTAAGAAGTAATAAAGAAACCTTAAAATCTAAAATTGAAAATGTGATGTTCCAGTCTAAAGGAAAGAAGGAGTGAGTGAGTGAGAGAGAGAGAGAGATAGAGACAGAGAAACTGAAACTCATGGCTCCTTTTATTCTTGGCAGTTTATTGGAAGAGGAAGAAAGTTATCATCATAAATGCTGGTAAGAGGAAAACAGTTAACTATTCACAAATATTTAAAAGCAGAGTGATTTCTATTTGTCTAATGGAACTTTTTATGTTGATGGAAATGTTCCTCACTGTCTAATGTAGTTGCTACTGACACTAGCCGTACATGACTTTTGCGAATATGAAATGTGCCTCACTTACTGAGCAACCAAATTATAAACATTATTTAATTTATATATCCAAATTAATTGAATTTATATCACATCTGACAACATGGATTTAGAAACTCTCAGATTCCCAGACACAAAGAATATCTGCAGTCACAAAAACTTGTTTCCCATGGGCTCTTCCAAGTGTTACCAAAAAAGACTGGGGGTCAGGCCAATAGATTTGATAGATCTCCCGCTGAGAGAAACTTCATTGATTGTTGATATATGATAGAGGGACAAGAGAGCTGAGAAGCCCTCCCCAGGGGATAGGCAGGTGGGTCCTGCTGAAGTCTGAAAACTGGACAGGTATCTAGGACAAACCCACCATGTCCTCCATCACAAGTATTGCTAAAAGGAAGATTCTGACCCTTGTATTAAATACTTTTAAGTTTGTAGTAAACTGAATACCAGTAAAGTCGAAACAAAGGCCCAGCTCAAGTCGAAGTTAGACATATTCAAAACTCAACATTAATGTCTTGACTGAAGAAGGTGCGTACAATTTCTTTGTGTAAATAGCATTTGTCTTACTGTGCACTAATGTTTCAGAAATAGTCACATTTAAGAAAAAAATACAATTTTTCTCCAAGCAGCAATGCAAACTTGTCCATCACCAAGAAAAGGAAAATAGTCAATAGAACCTGATCAAGGAAAGAAAAACAAACAATAGAGTCCAGGAAACAATAAAACAAGAATATTTCTTGAATATCTGTTATGAAATTATCAAAAGATACTTTTTTTTTTTGAGTTGGAGTCTCACTCTGTTCCCCAGGCCGGAGTGCAGTGGCGCGATCTCGGCTCACTGCAACCTCTGCCTCCAGGGTTCAAACAATTCTACTGCGTCAGCCTCCCGAGTAGCTGGGATAACAGGCGCCCACCACCACTCCCAGCTAGTTCTTGTATTTTTAATAGAGACAGGGTTTCACCATGTTGGCCAGACGGGTCTTCAACTCCTGACCTCAGGTGATCCGCCCACCTTGGCCTCCCAAAGTTCTGGGATTATAGGCGTGAGCTACTGTGCCTGGTCTCAAAAGATACTTTATAATAACTAAGATAAATATGTTTAAAGTACCAAGTGGATAGGGTAGACAAGATGTTCAAATAGCTAAAGCTTTTTTTTTTTTTTGCAAAAGGCAAGAAATTATGAAAAGGATACCAATGAAAATATTACAAAAAAAGTGTTATTGGACGTAAAGAATTATTGCAATTGGCTTATTGACTGACTGATACCAAAAAGGAAAACTTACCAAAATTGAAGAAAAGTCAATAATTTTTTTTTCCCAAAGTGAAAAATAAGAAGAAACATATTTACTATGGCAGGAATATCATATGGGATAATATTAAACAGTCTAGCACAGGTATAACTGGAATAGCAGAAGGAAAAAAAAGAGTAAAAATAGAGTAGGAAAAAAATTGAAAATATAATGGCCAACGATTTATCCAAATTTAAGTAACATATCAATCTGTAGATACAAGAAGTTCAGAGAAAGCCGAGAGTGATTAATACAGGTAAATAACACTTAGCACCTCATTGCCAGAGAGCTGAAAATTTAAGATGAAGAAAAATATTTTGAAGGCAGCCAGAAAAAAAGATGTCTTTAATAAAGACAAACAATAGCACAAATAAGGTAATTTGTTATCACAAAAAATGGAGTCTGGAAAATAATTAAACAGAATCATTTAAGTGATACAAAACTAATAAAATGTCAGCCTAGAATTATATCTCCAGAAAAATATTTTTTAAATGATGGGAAAATCAATACCTTCTTTTCCAAGCAAACAAAAGCTGAAATAAATAATTTGCAGCAGAGCTCAGCTGTAAGAAATCTTAAAAGAGGCTCCTTAGGCTAAAGAAAGTGATGCCACTTTTTCAGGAAGGAACAAAGATAGTATGAAGGAGCACATATGTCAGTAAATATATACTATTCTTGTTACATACACTCATCCATATGTCTAAAAAGATGTTTACACCATGGTATTAGTTTTTAAATATAAAACAGTATGAATATATTTTGTGAATAAAGGCATACCTAAAAGTTAAATATATAACAAATAGGGCACAAAGACTAGGAGAGTGGTAATTGAATATATACAGTTGTAAGGTTTTAATATTGTTTGTAAAGTAGTAGAATGCTGCTTGAAGATAAGCTGTGAAATTACAGATACATGTTATAATCTTTATACTATACAATAAACATACAACACTCCAAACACAAGCACATCTAAAACACTAACACGAGAAATGGAATGGGATGCTACAAAATACTTGATTTATTCCCACTTTTTAAAGGTAATAAAGGAGAAACAGGCACAAACAGCAGGCGGCACCAATGGAAAACAAACGCTAAGAGGGTAGACTTCAATCCACATAAATCAATCACTATATCAAATATAATTAAACTAAATATCTTAAGGAAAAAATCAGAAATGGTCTGACTGTACATAAAAGGAAAAATCAAATATACGTTTATTATAAAAACACATTAAATCTAAAGGTACATTCAGGTTAAAAATAAAAGCATATATCATGGAAATATTAAGCATAAGAAAGCTAGCATGAGTATAACAGACACATAGACTGTAAAATGAAGAGTATTACCAAAGATAAAGGAATAAGTTCATAATTTAGAAAGGATAAAGGAATAATTTCATAACTTTATAAAGGATTAATTTCATAATTTTAAAAGGATCAATTTATGAAGAAGATAATTATCTTAGTATATTTACCTAGTAACAAAGCTTCAAGATCCATAGAGTAAAATGACAAAAGTAGAAGAAAAAAGTAAACAAATTATGATTATAGTTGAAGATATCAATAATTTCCTCTCAGTAATTGATAAATCAATTAGATGCCAAATCACCAAAGATATAGAAGACTAAAAATATTATTTTTCTCAGCATATGGATTATTCTCAATGATAGACAATATGTTAAGTAACAAAAGAAGTAATAACACTTTCGAGAAATTGAAACAACATCAAGCATCTTCTCTGACCACAGTGGAATAAAACTAGAGATTTATATCAAGAGAAAATTTGGAAACTCATACAAATATATGGAAATTAAACAATATGCTTCTTAATGACCAATAGGTCAAGAAAGAGATTAAGAAGGAAATTGAACAATTTCTTCAAATAGGTGATAATGGACACGCAACATACCAAAATCTATGGGATACGGCAAAAGCAGTACTAAGAAAGAATTTTATAGCTGTAAGTGCCTACACTGAAAACAGAAAACACTTAAAACAAACATTCTAAGGATGAATTTTAAAGAACTAGAAAAGCAAGAGCAAATCAAACTCAAAATTATTAGGAGAAAATAAACAACAAAAATAAGAGCGCAAATAAAATGGACATAAAAAAGCAATACAAATGATCATTGAAACAAATAGTTGGGTTTTTGAAAAGTTAAACCAAAACTGAGAAACCTTTAGCCAGACTAAGAAAACAGAAGAGATCTAAAAAAATAAAATCAGAAATAAAAAGGAGACGTTACTACTGCTGCAGCAAAAAGTCAAACAATCATTAGTGACTACTATGAGCATCTTTATACCAATAAATTAGAAAATCTAGAAGAAATAGACAAATTTCTAGGTACATGCAACCTTCCAAAATTGAACCAAAAAAAATCCATACTTGAACACACCAATAATAAGTAACAAAAATAGTGCCGTAATAAAAACTTTTCCAGTAATGAAAAGCCTGGGACCTGGCGGCTTTCCTGTTGAATTCTACCAAATATTTAAAGAAGAAATAATATCAATTTTACTCAAACCAGTTCAAAAAATAAAGCAGTAGAGATTACTTCCAAACAAATTCTATAAGGCCAGTGTTACTCTGATACCAAAACCAGAAAAAGATACATTAAAAAAAAAAAACACAGGCCAATATTTCTGATGAATATTGATGCAAAAATCCTCATCAAAATACTACTAGCAAATTGAATTCAACAATACATTAAAAAGATCATTCATCATGACCAAATAGGATTTATCCCTGCGATGGAAGGATGGTTCAACATACACAAATCAATTAATGTGATATGTCATATCGACAGAATGAAGAATAAATCCATATGATAATTTTAATTGATGATAAAATATGTTTGATAAAATTCAACATCCTTTCATAATAAAAACCCTGAAAACTTGGGTATAGAAAGTACCAAATAAAAGCCATATACAACAGATCTAGAGGTAGTATTATACTGAATGGGGAAAAACTGAAAGCCTTTCCTCTAATTTCTGGAACACGACAAGGATGCCCACTGTCACCACTGTTATTCAACATAGTACTGGAAGTTCTAGCTAGAGCAATCGGACAAAAGAAAGAAATAAAGGGCACTTAAATTGGAAAGAAACAAGTTAAATTATTGTTATTTTCAGATAATATTCTGTACTTTAAAAAACCTAAAGATTTCATAAGAAAACTATTAGAACTGATAAACTATTAGAACTGATATCCTGCCAACTTGCAGGATATGTAATCAATATACAAAAATCAGTAGCATTTCTATAGCCAACAGTGAACAATGTGAAAAAAACTAAAACATAATTCCATTTACAATATCACACATAAAATTAAAGACCTAAGAATTAATTTAACCAAAGAAATGAAACATGTTTATAATGAAAACTATAAAGTGCTGATGAAAGAAATTAAAAGGACACCAAAAAAATGAAAAGACATTCATGTTCATGGATTGGAAGATTTAATATTGTTAAAATGTCCGTGCTACCCAAAGCAATCCATAGTTTAAATGCAATCCCTATCAAAACGCCAAAGACATTTTTCACAGAAATAGACAAAACAATCCTAAAATTTATTGGGAACCACAAATGGGCCAGAATAGTCAAACATATCCTAAGCAAAAAGAAGATTCTCATTACTGTACTTCAAATTACACTACAGAGCTACAATAACCAAAACAGCGTAGTACTGCCATGGAAGCAGACAAATAGACCCGTGGAATAGAATATAGAGCCAAGAAACAAACCCACATACCTAGAGTGAATTCATTTTTGTCAAAGGTGCCAAGAACATGCACTGGGGAAAAGGCAGTCTCTTCAATAAATGATGCTAGGAAAATGGAATATCCATATGCAGAAGAATGAAACTAAACCCCTGTCTCTAGCCATATACAAAAATCAAATCAAAATGGATTGAAGAGTTAAATCTAAGACTTTCAATTATGAAACTACTACAAGAAAACTTTGGGGAAAATCACCAGGACATTGGTCTAGGTACAAATTTCTTGAGCAATATCCCATAAGCATGGGCAAACAAACAAAAATGGACAAATGGAATCATATCAAGTTAAAAAGCTTATGCACAGCAAAGGATAAAATCAACAAAGTGAAAAGACAATCGAGAGAATGGGAGAAAATATTTCCAAACTACCCATTTGAAAAGAGATTAATCACCAGAATCTATAAGGACCTCAAATATCGCTACAGGAAAAAAAAATCAGTATATCAAAGAGATATCTGCACTCATATGTTGGTTGTAACATCATTTACAACAGCTGAGATTTGGAAGCAACCTAAGTGTCCATCAACAGATGAATGGATAAAGAAAATGTGGCAAATATACACACTGAAATACTATTCAGCCATAAAAAAGAATGAGATGCTGTCATTTGCAACAACATGGACAGAACTAGAGATCATGAAGTTAAATAAGCCAGGCACAGAAAGGCAAACTTCACATGTTCTCACTTATTTGTAGGATCTGAAAATCAAAAAAATTGAACTCATGGAGATAGAGAGTAGAATGATGGTTACCAGAAGATGTGAAAGATAACTGGGCAGCTGGGAAGGAGATGGGGATTGTTAATGGGTATTTAAAAAAATAGAATAAATAAGACCTAGTATTTGATAGCACAATAGGGTGACTACAGCCAATAATTACTTCACTAAGCATTTTAAAATAACTTAGAGTATACTTGGATTGTTTATAACACAAAGGATAAATGCTTAAGGGGATAGATACCCATTGTCCATGATGTGCTTATTTCACATTGTATCCCTGTATCAAAACATTTCACATACCCCATAAATATATGTACCTATTATGTACCCACCCACAAAATTAGAAATAAATATATAAATAAAATTTTAAAAAGAAAAAAAGGATTTGGAAACTATTCTGATAAAAACATAATCAGTTTTTTCCAGAAGGAAATGTTTCTAACAATCATTGAAAATAAATCAATACTCATATTATGATTAGACATAAGTGACTTTTAATTATTATTCTACTTAGCAATGATGATCAGTCCTTAATACTGAAGACCTAAACTCTGGTTTCCATAAATGTGTCTGCATTGGAGTATTGGCTCCTTGCAGATACAATTCAGTTAAAATGAACTCATTAGTGTAAGCCCTAATCTTATATGATTCGTGTGCTTCTAAGAAGGGAAGAAGAGACGCAAACACAGATACATACAGGGAGTTATGTTTTCACAAGCCAACAAACACCTGGAGCAATAAGAAGCTAGAAGAAGCAAGGAAGGAGTCTCCACAGAGGCTTCAGAGAGAGAGAGAGTAACCATGCAAGGACACTGATTTTGTACTTCAAAACTTATAACTATGACAGAGTAAATTTCTGTGTTTAGTTCAAGCATTTAAGTTTTGGATACATTTTTTTACAGCAGCCTTAAGAAACTAATACACATAGTAAAGTCTCTTTACGCCTCAGTAAAGTTAAAATTAGACCTCTTTATCACATTATATGAATCTCCTCTACCATACACAAGACTGCTTCTTTCTCTTCTTTCGTAAGATATCTCCTGAGGCTCCATGTCTTTAGGGCTGCTAACAGGATGTCAGGATTTTCTTCCTGAACTTACAAACTTACTGACCACTGGGAATGAGGATAGTGACTATAAGATAAAGAATAAATATTCCAATATTTCAAGAATGAATAAGTGATGTACTGGAGTTTTCTGTAATTGAAATCTTCCAAGAATATTATTCCATCTTGACTGACTCTTTCTTACCAATTTATTGTCTAGTGAGAGCACCAGTGACTAGAATAAGTCTATACCTTCCAGAGTTTGCAACTTCTAGCTAGATTTTCCACCCCATTGATTAGAATCTCATATTATCAACATGGTGACCAAAATTAACTAAAATTCAAATATGGTTACTTTACTTCCTCATAAAACATCTGGAATCCAGTTTCTTCGTTGGTTTGTTTCCTGGAGTTAATTAGAACTTTTGTGGATTTGTAAGGGCTAGTTTCCAACTGCACTATTCACCTTTCTTAACAATTGCTTAAACATGGTTTCCCACTGTTGAATTTGCCAACTTTCTTCTTTATTGTGGCTAGAATCCAAACTTTTCTTGACCTCATTTCTTTCCTTTCACTTGCTTTCTGTGCTGGCCTATGTTCCTATTTTTGTACCTTTTCTTGCACACATGAAGACAGAGAACACACCAAATGACTTGACCTCTGATCATGACCCTCTCCACCTCCTCTACCTTACAGGTGTGTCTGTGTTCATGACACTAACCACTTTCATTGTGTTGGTTTTCTTGTTCTGAAGAGAGATGAAAATACCCACCATAATTTCTACATAATATCTGAAATATTTTATGAAACAGAGAAAATTGGGCATTCACTCTACTAACATCCAGTTACTAGACAACACAATAATCAGGCTATTTTTACATTCTTATTATAATTATGGACACATATTTTTTCTATTTCTTTATATATAATAGCTGGTTGCACTTGACAATCTTAATAATTCTTTAGAGATATTGCTTTTTAACCTAGTAAAAAATCTTTTAATTGACGAAGAATTTAATTGCACATATTCTGGGGGTTCAGTATGATGTTTTGATACCTTTTTCAGATGATAATCATTGTCACTGTAAGAAACAAATAAAAGCTATTAATAGAAAGCTATCATAGAATTTTACACAAGACATATAATGTATAGTTTTCATATATAGGAAAGAAATGTTAAATTTATTTTTACCAAATTGTTTTACTTTTGATAGGCATAGTATATTTTGTATAGTAGTATCCCTTAATTTGAAGTAATTTTTAAATAATTAGGTAAGCGTTGCCCCTATATTGCTAAAATCACTATTGTGGTTTACGTTGTAATTTTCAAAAATGAAATTAAAAATTTCATTACAGATTAGCACAGTTCCCTGAGATATTATTTAAACTATATATTACCTTTAATCATATATACATGACATCACTCTTCTGTATTCTTCCCCTCACCCCAAAAACAAAACAAAACAAAACAAAAAGCATGCCATTTTAGAGCTATTGGTCTTTGTTCATACTGGACCTTCGTCCTGGAATACTTTTCCCTAACTATAGAAACAATATTCGTCCCTAAAATCTTCCGCATATTTATGTTGTCACCTTCTGGGAAGAAGGAAAGAAACACACAAATACACACTCTAGTATTTTCTGAGATCTTACATATACCAGATGCTATACTAGACATGTTTGTAACACAATACCCATGCCCATTAGTTGTTTCCTCACTTTGCATAAGTAGAAACAGAGTCTTAAATATGTTAAGTACCTTGCCCAAAGTTGCACAAGCAATTCATGGAAGAATCAGCATCCAGCTCACTCTTATCTAACCCCAAAGCATGTGTTCTTTCCATGCTTCAATAGGTTAGCTCTAAAGCCCCATTCTTATAACAAGCAGAAAGATACTTTTCTACCTGTAATATTAGATGAATTAAATCAATTAGTTATTGAATGCTCACACCTTGTTTTAGTCACTGGCAAAATAATGTCAAGATAAACTTTATTACTGCCCTCCACAAGATAGAGAAAGCAAGTTATTCATCAAGTTGACCTTGACTCTACAGCTAGAGTGACCACCTGCCTCAGTTTGATTGAGACTGCCAGTTTTAGCACTAGAAATCCCATAACCCAGGAAACTATCCAGTAAAGGGCAAACTAGAATGGCTGATCACCCTACCATCACCTATACAGTAGAAACACCATGGAATGTTATTTTTATTTGAGACAGGGCTTCTGTGATGGTTAATACTGAGTGCCAACTTGATTGGGTTGAAGGATACAAAGTATTGATCCTGGGTGTGTCTGTGAGGGTGTTGGCAAAGGATATTAACATTTAAGTCAGTGGACTGGGAGGGGCAGACCCACCTTTAATCTGGGTGGGTACAATCTAATCAGCTGCCAGCAGATAGGGATGCTGTTTGGAGCCTTTAGCAGGCCCCCATAGGTGAATCACTGTGGAGGTCTCTAGGATTTTGGAGCAAGGTCCTGCCATCTTCTGCAGATAACTACTCTCCTTTTGAGAGACAGCTCTTTGTCTGTTACTGGGCTTTGATGGAAACTGAAGGTTTGACTATGGGTCATCAAGTCACCATGCGACCTGAACTGCCTATCATGAACTGGGTGCTTCTGACCCACGTAGCCATGGAGTGTGGCATGCACAGCAGCACTCCATCATGAAATGAAAGTGGTATATATGTGACCAGGCATAAGTAAGTCCTGAAGGCACAAGTAAGTTACATAAGGAAGTGGCTCAAAGACCCATGTTCTCCACTCCTGCCACCCTGCCTTCTCTTGCCCAGCCTGCACCAATGGGCTCATGGGGAGTTCCTTATGAACAGTCGACAAAGGAAGAGAAGACTAGGGCCTGGTTCACAGATGCTTCTGCACAACATGCAGGCACCACCCGAAAGAGGACAGCTGCATCACTACAGCCCCTTTCTAGGACATCCCTGAAGGACAGCGGTGAAGGAAAATCTTCCTAGTGGGCAGAACTAGGATATGAGCAGGTAGAAAAATGTGAAAAGGGAGACTGGCATAGTCTTCCAGCCTACATATTTCTCTGGTGCTGGATGCATCCTGCCCTCGATCATTAGACTCCAAGTTCTTCAGTTTTGGAACTCAGACTGGCTCTCTTTGCTCCTGAGCATGCAGACAGCCTATTGTGGGACCTTGTGATTGCGTGAGTTAATACTTATTAAACTCCCCTTTACATATATATATATATATATATATATATATATATATATTCCATTAGTTCTGTTTCTCTAGAGAACCCTAATACAGTCTCGTTATGTTGTGTTGGGAGCAAGCCCCCCAAAATCCGGCCATAAACTGGCCCCAAAACTGGCCATAAATAAAATCTCTGCAGCACCGTAACATGTCCATAATGGCCCTGATGCCCAAGCTGGAAGGTTGTGGGTTTACGGGAATGAGGGCAAGGAACACCTGGCCCGCCCAGGGAGGAAAACTGCTTAAAGGCATTCTTAAGCCACAAACAAAACATGAGCGATCTGCGTCTCAAGGGCATGTTCCTGCTGCAATTAATTCGGCCCATCCCTTCGTTTCCCTTAAGGGATACTTTTAGTTAATTTAATATCTATAGAAACAATGCTAATGACTGGTTTGTTGTTAATAAATATGTGGGTAAATCTTTGTTCGGGGCTGTCAGCTCTGAAGGCTGTGAGACCCCTGATTTCCCACTTTACACCTCTATATTTCTGTGTGTATGTCTTTAATTCCTCTAGCGCCACTGGGTTAGGGTCAAGTTCCAGAATGTTTTGATAAATTCTTGTCTTGGGAATAATACATTTTGGAGAAGTCTAAGCTGGTAAATTCAGTACGGCAGTATGACTTAAACAGCATTGTAGTTTTAGCCCCTCAGGTCAAAATACCAGCTTATTTCTGAGATTTCCTTCTGACAAGTAGGAGTGTTCTCTTACAGGTGTTCCTTTTTACATCATCCCTTGTTTGTTCAGCTGCGCATATTGCATCAAAGGCAGAGCAAAGAAGATAATTAAATTGGGCCAGATGTTTTCTTTGGACTGACACATTGAACTCCACAAGTTTCTCGTTACAGGATTTGTGGATTCTTTGTGAACCAATTAGGGGTGGGGGTTAGAGACATGCACGGTTGCTTGTACAAACAAATCTTAAGGCGATTCAACAGAGATAGAAATTTGGCAGGACTAGTTTCCAAGACAACAGGTCACAAGAGCCGGTTGATAAGACAGGGGACAGTAAAGAAACAGGCCAAAAATAGCTAGAACCAAGATAATAATAAAAGAGACCCCTGGTTACCTTCACTGCTCATTGTGTACTAATTATAATGCATTAACATGCTAAAAGACACTCCTACCAGTGCCCTGACATTTTAGAAATGCCACGGCAACACCCAAAAGTTACCCTGTATGGTCTGGACAGGGGAAAAAGTAACAGTGCTGTGAGCCCTCTGCCCCTTTCTTAGAAAACTCATACATAATCCACCCTTATTTCACTTATGATAAAGAAATGACCATAAATATAGCCAACCAGAGCCCTCAGGGATATTATGCCTATGGAGTCACCATCCTCTTATTCCTATACTTTCTTTTTAAAATTATATATATATACACACACACACGCACACACAAGTGTGTGTGTGAAATGAGATATTCTGATACAGGCATTCAATGTGTAATAACCACATCAGGGTAAGTGGGGTATCCATCACCTCAAGCTTTTATCCTTTTTGTTACAAACAATTCAACTATACCATTTTGGTTATTTTAAAATATACAATTAAATTGTTTGTGACTATAGACACTTCGTTGTGTTAGCAAATACGAGGTTTATTTATTCTTTCTAGCTATTTTTGTTTGTACCCATTAACCATCCCCACTTCTCCCTCTCCCTCCTAAAACCCTTCCAAGCCTCTGGTAACCATCCTTCTACTTATTACTTCCATGAGTTCTATTATTTTAACGTTTAGCTCCCCCAAATAAGTGAGAACATATGAAGTTTGTCTTTCTGTGCTTGGCTCATTTTACTTAACATAATGACCTCTAGTTTTATCCATGTTGTTACAAATGACAGGATCTTCTTTACTTTCTTAATAAATTTGCTTTCACTTTCGTCTGTCAGTTCACCCTTATAATTCTTTCCTCCATGAAGCACAGAACCCACTTGAATTCCTGGGCTAAACCCAAATTTCGGGGTTTGCCTTGTGACACAAATATCAGATGCTCTTACCCCTACCCTTTACCCAAATCTTGGTGAGCTGTGCTAAGAAATATGAATCACTTAAAAATTATGTTTTCTCAATTATTTCAGCATCTAAAGTACTTTCTCCAAAGGTGCTCAGAAACTGATATGGTTTGGCTGTGTCCACATCCAAACCTCATCTTGAATTGTAGTTCCCATAATCCCCACATGTGGTAGGAGGGACCTAGGGGGAGGAAATTGAATCATGGGGTGGTTTCCCCCATGCTATTCTCGTGATAGTAAGTTCTCACCAGATTTGGGAGGCTGTCTATAAGGGGCTTCTCCCTTCGCTCAGCTCTTATTCTTCTCTCTCATGCTGCCATGTGAAGGACATGTTTGTTTCCCTTTTCACCATGGTTGTAAGTTTCTTGAGCCCTCCCTAGCACTGCTGAACTTGAATCCATTAAACCGCTTTCCTTTATAAATTACCCAGTCTCAGGTATGTCTTTATTAACAGTGCAAGAATAGACAAATACAGAAACCTCATAATATAATGAAATAATCAAAGTTCAGAGAAATGAACTGAAATGGAAGATCCCAAACTGAAACATTTCTGTGTATGACACCAAATCAATTTCACATACTCATAAACATATTGATTCTTGAGGGCACAATCCCACAGGGTTTAGTTCCTGCATCTCCATAAGGGCAGCATATGTGCTATGCTTTATAAATTTATCTGCTGTGTAAAATTATCTTTGTAGCCCCCTTTTTTTTCCTCCATGTCTATGTCTCTCATCTTCCCCTTATAAACTCCTAGAGCTGCTTTAGACTAAGATAAGCCATTATCTTTCATTCCCCTATCCCCGATCCAGGGAAGAGATTTTGTGCAAGTTACTGTGTTTAACATGGACATCAAAAGTAGTCTTGGAGGGGAAAGGTATAATCAATACATGGAATCCCTGAACTGACCAAAGAATGTGATTTTAGTAAAACAAACAAAGGGGATAAAAAAAGTGAGGAATTAATATATTTTATCTCCAATCCAGGAGAGTGTTCTAAACAGAGAGAGACTGAATTGGAAACAATTCATAAATTGCTCTGCCTTGAGGACAGGTGGAGAAGAAACGGATCTGAAATGTACCATGTATTAGAAACTGGCAAGCACCTTATAAACATTGAATCATGTAATGTTCACAACAGCCTTATAAAGTTAGTACCGTTATGGCCTTCATTTTACATATGAGAAAATTTAGTCTAAGAAAGATGATTGTGACTTTTTCAGGATCACATAGCTAGTGATGAATGATACAGCTAATTCGAATACTTATGCATTCAATCGCTATGTTCCACTGTCTGTTTTGAAGTTTCTTTAGTGTATTCTCCTTTTCAAATAAAAGTCTCTGCCTCTAAAAATCAAGAGTTGCGCTTGGAGTCAATAGAATTGTTTTCAAACTGAATAGGGGCTGGGGATATTTTTTTCCAAATTTGGAAAATAATAAAGCATGCCTTTTAAGAGAGCCTATTAAAGTTGGTTTGAACACAGGTCTAGAGGTGAGGCTTTGGGAGATGACTGAGCAATCCTGATTTAAGAACAATAGCAGTTACCATTTATTGAACACTTACTGTGTTCCAGGACAGTTACAATTAGTTTCTTTTAAAATCATCATGAGGAGCCTGTGAAATAGATATTATTTTTACCCCCATTTTAAATATACAGACAAAAATGTGCAAAAAGAAAAAAACAACTTGGCTAAAGATTAAGAGCTAAGTAACTTCAATTGATCATGATTATCTATTTAGTTGTTTGTCTTCTTCATTACGCTAGAAGTGTCTTTAGTAAAGATCACTCTTTATTATTTTTCATATCTTCAGCCCCAGGCCCAGGGCTTGGAACAAAAGAAACATGTAATAAATGATAATTCCTATGAACAATTTTATGCTAACTTCCAGAAAAAATTAGTATAAATGGAAAACACCAAAAAGTTTGATGTGAAATACTTTTGCTTAAAGGAATATATTATCTGCTTCCTATCTGCCCATATTCTGGATAGTAAAGGGAAAGCTGTTTCCCTTTTTGGATGTTGGGTTAGGAATATATATAGCAATGGGTTATGTTTTTTATAACATCCTCCTAAACCTTGCCATCTACAAATAACATTTTTAATAGATCTTGCTCAACTGTGATTCTGATATCACACATTTTATGGTGTTTACCTTGGTGAGGAGCCAGAAAATTAGAGAAACAATCTGAATACACGGTAGACAAAGCATGTCTACAAGTGTATTTTTGTATATTTGGGAGATATTATTGGTAAAATATGTGTCTTAACCATGTTGTGGTAGATTCAATGACTGCCTTTTTGTGAATCTGGATTACTTTCCCTGTATATTTTAATTATAACTTTTTATCTTGAAATAGTTGAGGACTTACAAGAAGTTGCAAAAATAGCAGAGAGAGCTCCTGTGTGCCTTTTTCTCAACTTCCCCACAAAATAATATTAGTATCTTTCATAACCATAATTCATAATACATCGTGAAACTCAGAAAATTGATGTTGGCACATTACTATTGACTCAAGTATTTATATTATGCAGATCTCACCAGTTTTTCTCTGTACATCACATGTGTGTATGTGTATGTGTGTAGTTTTAGTAAATATTATCATACATATGGATTTGGGAAATCATCATCAAAATTACAATACAGAACTGTCCCACTGCCACGGATAAACTTCCTCTTGTTACCACTTAAAGGTTATATTCTTTCCCCAACTCAAACACCTGGCAACCACTAGTTTCTCTTCCATCTCTGTAACTTTTTAAATTTAAGAATGATATATAAAAGGTATTATATAGTATCGTAACCTTTGAAACTGACATGTTTTACTCAGCATAATGCCCCCCCCCGCCCCCCTTTTTTTTTTAATTGACAGAGTCTCACTCTGTCGCCCAGGCTGGAGTGCAGTGGTGCAATCTCGGCTCGCTGCAAGCTCCACCTCCTGGGTTCATGTCTCAGCCTCCCGCCTCCCAAGTAGCTGGGACTACAGGTACCCGCCGCCATGCCTAACTATTTTTTTTGTATTTTTAGTAGAGACGAGGTTCACCATGTTAGCCAGGATGCTCTCGATCTCCTGACCTCGTGATCCACCTGCCTCAGCCTCCCAGAGTGCTGGGATTACAGGTGTGAGCCACCGTGCCTGGCCCATAATGCCCCTTATATTTATTCAAGGTGTTAGTTGAATCAATATTTGATATGGTTTGGCTGCGTCCCCACCAAAATCTCACCTTGAATTGTATCTCCCAGAATTCCCACATGTTGTGGGAGGGATCCAGAGGGTGGTAATTGAATCATGGGACTGGTCTTTCCGGTGCTATTTTTGTGAGAGTCAATAAGTCTCATGAGATCTGATGGGTTCATCAGGAATTTCTGCTTTTGCTTCTTCTTCATTTTCTCCTGCCACCACCATGTAAGAAGTGTCTTTTGCTTCCTGCCATGATTCTGAGGCCTCCCCCACCATGTGGAACTGTAAGTCCAATTAAACCTTTTTTTTTCGTTCCCAGTCTCAGCTATGTATTTATCAGCAGCATGAAAATGAACTAATACAGTAAATTGGTACCAGTAGTGTGGGATGTTTCTGAAAAGATACTCAAAAATGTGAAAGCAACTTTAGAACTGGGTAACAAGCAGAGATTGAAACAGTTTGGAGGGCTCAGAAAAAGACAGGAAAATGTGGGAAAGTTTGGAACCGCTAAGAAACTTGTTGAATGGCTTTGACAAAAATGCTGATAGTGCTATGAACAATATGGTCCAGGCTGAGGAGGTCTCAGATAGAGATGAGGAACTTGTTGTCAACTGGAGCAAAGGTGACTCTTGTTATGTTTTAGCAAAGAAACTGAAGGCATTTTACCACTACTCTACAGGTTTGAGGAACTTTGAACTTGACAGAGATGATTTAGTGTGTCTGGCAGAAGAAATTTCTAAGAAGCAAAACATTCAAAAGGTGACTTGAGTACTGTTAAAAGCATTCTGTTTTAAAAGGGAAACAGAGCATAAAAGTTCAAAAAATTTACAGCATGATGATGCAGTAGAAAATAAAAACCCATTTTTTTGAGGAGAAATTCAAGCCAGCTGCAGAACTTTGCATAAGTAGCAAGGAGCCTAGTGTTAATCCCCAAGACCACAGGGAAAATGTCTCCAGGCCATGTCAGAGAACTTCACTGAAGCCCCTCCCATAACAGGCCTGGAGGCCCAGCAGGAAAAAGTGGTTTTGTGGGCAGGGCCCTGGGTCCCCGTGCTCTGTGTAGACTAGGGACTTGGTGCCCTGTGTTCCAGCCGCTGCAGCCATGACTGAAAGGGGCCAATGTGGAGCTCAGGTTATGGCTTCAGAGGGTTGAACGCCCAAGACTTGGCAGCTCCCATGTGGTCTTGAGCCTGTGGGTGCACAGAAGTCAAGAATTGAGGTTGCAATGTTTTTGAATGAAGACTAGTATATTGATTTTTGTTTGTTTGTTTTTGAGACGGAGTCTCACTCTGTCACCCAGGCTGGAGTGTAGTGGCTTGATCTTGGCTCCCTACAAGCTCCGCCTCCCGGGTTCATGCCATTCTCTTGCCTCAGCCTCCTGAGTAGCTGGGACTACAGGCAGCTGCCACCACGCCCGGCTAATTTTTTTTGTATTTTTAGTAGAGAGTAGACACGTGGTTTCACCATGTTAGCCAGGATGGTCTCAATCTCCTGACCTCGTGATCTGCCTGCCTCAGCCTCCCAAAGTGCTGGGATTACAGGCATGAGCCACCAGGCCCAGCCTGATTTTTTTTTATCTGATGGACCATGTCTTTGATGTCATTTCTAAAAACCTTTCTCTTAAACCTAGGTCATAAAGATTTTCTCCTATGATGTCTTCTAAAAATTTATAGTTTCACGTTTTACATGTAGACCTCTAATCCATTTAAACTTACTTTTTTAATAAGTTGTTGGGTAGAGGTTAACTTCTTTTGCCTACAAATTTCCTGTATCTGGGAGTTTGAATATGCTCAACAGACTCGTGGGCTTTGTAAAAAGCAAAGACGACGGAAACAATTGTACAAGAATGAGCTAGGAAGGCAGGGCTAAAAAAACGATGTTTTAAAAACAATAATGTCAGTAAGAGTTTTCGAGTGTTAGCAGTGGCTAATAACTTGTAGCTAATGATCATGAGACCCAGTAAATTAAACATTATGCCCATACTGAAACCTTCTTTTGTCACCACAAGGCTGACTTCATGGGCATGCAACCAGTGCAGTCATATAGGGACATTGCTCAGAAGGAGCTTCATGCTTGGGGTTTAATACTTTGAAATCAACATTCTGAAATTCTTAATAATTTTATCTTTGAACTTGTTTTTCGCAAATGAAATCTGTTAGGACAATGGAGCACGTTCCTGGGATTGAAGTTTCAGATTACATGCGGCCCTACCACCCCACCTGCACAGGGTAGGTTCTCAATTGTTTTCTCCTCTATCATACCCAGCACTGCTGCCACCCTTTGCCTTTAACAGGGCCCTCGGCATAGGTGGGTTAAGTTTGAGTGCACACGCCCTGTGCATTGAGTCACAGGGAAGGGCCCTAGACACCTATGAGAGTCTCACTTGCTCTATGAAAACCACCATATCTAAGGTACCACACCATAAAACAGAAAATAAAAAGCTCCGTGAGAGGGCTGAGAGAGAGAGAACCAAATAAAGGAAAAGTATTTTTCCTGCTTTTTGAACAAAGGACGGTACATTTTATTTTGTATTAGGCCTTGAAAAATATGTAGCTGGTGCTACGTCAACTTAGCAGCTTGTTTATTTAATTGTGTTTTATAGGAATTCTTAGAACATCAAAATTGTAGTCAGTAAAAGATAAACAATTTATGCCATGATAGGCTCAAATAAAATCCTCAATTGAGTGACTCCAGATTTAATGCAGCAAATTAAATTTGGGTATTCCCCAGTCATGTAAAAAATCACCCTAAAGCCAAAATATAAAAGCAAAATAGCAATACAATATGCATGCTTAAAAAAATGAAGAAATATTTAAAACCTCAAAACACAAAATACAAGAAAAAACTGACAAAAATAGTGAAGGAAAACAGCATGCAGGAAGATGCAGACAAGTAAGTCCATGAATGCTGATTTCAAAGAAAAAAATGCGGAGCACATTTCTTCTTTGAGTGTGCTATACCTATAGGTAAGAATATACACACATATTCTTGTTTGCAAAACTGGAATGGAATCAAAGATTGGCAATGGTAGTTTATCTACACTGTATTTGGTTCTAGGAATTAAAAATGGGGATAAATGAGAAATCAAAGAAGCAATGTCATACTAACTAAAAGCATTCAATTAGTAAGGTAATGGACAAAAAGGAGACTCTATTGTCAGGTGCTTTTTAGTGCAAAATGTGGAGAGAAGTAAAAGCTTAAGGAATTCACTCTCAAAACAAAACTATGAGAAAGAGAAACCTTCTTCATGAGAATAAAATAAATCCTGCTCCTTCTTGTATACAAATTTCCTGCATATAATTTGTCCAGAATGCAACCATGTATCTTTACAAAGATACAGCACAAAAAAAGGAACAAATATTAGGTGAAGAATACTCACTAAAAACATGTTGCCATGGAGCCAACCAAATTGTGACTAAGTATAATACAATGAATTGTTAAAATATACTGGTGCAATTATCTCTGTATAAAAGCCCTCAGAGAGTAAATACAATAACAATTTTTTAAAAACCTGTTGAGGCAATAACAACAATAATAACAACAAAAACAAAAAGATGATGTATGGGGTTGTGGAACTCAGGAAAGAAACTGAAAAAAATATTAAACATTAAAAGTAATATTAAATCTTTTTCTAGGTTATTCCAGGCTTCTATAATAAAATATTGTAGACTACATGATTTATATACAACAGAAATGTGTTTCTTACAGTTGTAGAGGCTGGGAAGTTTGAGATTCAGACACTAGTAGATTCTGGTATCTGGCAGGGGCTTATTCCTTACAGATGGCACCATCTAGGAGTCCTCAAGTGGCAGAATAGATGGAAGAGCCGGGCAGCTCTCTAAAGCCCCTTTTATAAGGGCATTAATCCCATTCACGAAGGAAGGGCCCTGATGATTTAATCACTTTCGGAAATGTCCCACCTCTTAATACCACCACAACGGGGATTAAATTTCAATATGAATTTTGGAGGGACACAAACATTCCAACCCTAGCAAAAATAAAATGTGAAATTAGAAGCGGCTCAAAAGATATTAGTGAAAATAATGTAAGAGGTGTATAGAATATAAAAGTGTTCAAAAATAGAATGTAAATAAAAATAGAAATTAGAATAGAAAATAGAATGTAAATAACAGTGTTCAAAGAACAACAGAGAAACATATAAACAGAAGAGAAGAAAGATCTAGGATGTATATTTTAATTTTTCTCTTGCTGTGTAACACATTTTCTGAAATCCTAATACCTATAACAGCAACGAGCATTTGTTTTACTCAGCTTATGTGTGTTGAGTTCAGGAGCATCTTAGCAAGGTTTCTAAGGAGATAGCAGTCGCGATGTCATCTGTGACTGTCATTATCTAAAAACTTGAAAGCGTCGGGAATATCCACTTTCAAAGTTACTCACTGACATTGATGGAAAATTGGCTTTAGCTCTTGTTGGGAGGTCTCAGTTAATCCCCATGTGGTGTTCTCCATGAATTGTTTCAGTGTCCTCACTACATGTTAGCTTCCACTCCCAGAGGTAGTGATCTAAGATATCAAGCCACAAAAGGCTATTCATTTTATGAACTAGTCTTGGAAGTTATACACAGTTACTTCTGCCAAATTTTGTTCACTAAAAGTGAGAGCTGAAGTCCCTCCCCAAATCAAGGGAAAGAGAATTAATTAGTTAGGATCCACCTTCAAAGACAGACCTGACAAAGAAGTTGAGGGCATATTTAAAACCACCACAATATGCAAAATCTGTCTTTTTATAATGGACTATTATAAAAATTAAAAATGATCAGTACAACTTTCCAAAAATAAAACAAGAGGCCAGGCACAGTGGTTCACGCCTATAATCCCAGCACTTTGGGAGGCCAAGGCGGGTGGATTGGCTGATGTCTGTTCAAGACCAGCCTGGCCAACATAGTGAAATCCCGTCTCTACTAAAAATACAAAAATTAGCCGGGTGTAGTGGTGCATGCCCATAGTCCCAGCTACTCGAGAGGCCAAGGCAGGAGAATCACTTGAACCTGGGAGACAGAGGTTGCAGTAAGCCGATACTGCACCACTGCACTCCAGCCTGGGCAACAGAGTGACACTCTGTCTCAAAAGCAACATCAACAACAGATATAACAAGACTTGAATATACAAATTAAAAGGGAATACTATGACTCAGGAAAAATCAAACAGAGCAGTTAACATCTTAATGTGTATCTTTAATAATTTAATGGATTCAAATCATTCATTAGGAAATAGGCAAAAGTTCAAAGTACTCATAAAGGGAAAATATCGTATCGACCACAGTGTTTTTTTCACAAAGATAGTCAAATTTAGTTGATGTAACAGAATTTGGGGAAAAGAAAATTAGGTACAAGAATTTCATAACCTGACAACTTTTAACATTAAAGCAACAGAAAAATACCTTTGAACACCAAATAACTAAGGAAATATAGATTCCATGGATTCTCCTTGAAGAAACTACTTTAGGATAACCTCCAGCCAAATAAGAGATGAATGGACAAACTATGGCACTAGGAGAAGCAGTGATCATGGACTATATTACTGGTAATGGTTACAAAAATAACTGTATATTTTATCAACCCTTTATATAAACAGTCACCACTTGACATCCATGGGGAATTGCTTTCAGAACCTCCCTCCACACCAAAATTGACAGATGTTCAAGTCCCTTATATAAAATAGTGAAGTACTTTCTTATAACCTATGCACACCCTCCCAAATACATTAAATGATCTCTAGATTACCTATAATAATGAATACAATGTAAATGCTATATAAATAGCTGTTATGCTGTATTGCTTAGGGAATAATGACAAGAAGAAAAAAGTCTGTATCTGTTCAGTTACAAACTCAACCATTCATTTTTTAAAAAATAGTTTTTATCTGTGATTGGTTGAATTCATAGGTGCAGAACCTATGGATACAGAGAGCCAAATTACATATAAAACAAGTTGGGAAGATAAGTATAGAAATGTTGGTGAACCAGTGAACAGTTCAATTTCCCCATTTTCATAGTAAAAATCCGAGGTTACTTACATCATATTAATAAAGTAACAGAAGTTTAAGTATATTAAAGTTACTGTATGGCTACGAAATTATGTTACCAATAAAATAGGTGGTGAAGAAAAGAGAAAGAAAAAAATTGCCTATTTTGACATTGTTCATAGAAATTAACACGAGACATTAAAATTGAAATTAAACAGTTAATAGACACTGTCTAAAAAATAGAATAATTGTAAAAAACATGATGCCTTATACTTTTGGAGATAACTATTAGAATAAATTAACAGAACAAACACATAAATGATAGTAAACACAGTAATAGAATGGAAGTTGCCTTAAATATTACAAAAATAGACAAAAACATAAATATGATGACAGAAAAAACAAACATATCTATCCTGTCAATAAATATAAACGGAGGTAAAACTCATCTATAATTTTAAAAAGGGTCCTAGAATCTAGACTGGATCACAAACTCACGTCTATCTATTTGTGGTACACAAGGCACATACAAAACAAAGTGATTCAGAAGGTTCGAAAAGAATAGGAAAATACACAACAGGCAAATGCAAAATTTAAAAAAGAAGAAGGCAAAGCAGAGATCATAATTTTAATGGTAAGCCAGGTTAAATTCACAGCAAAAATGTGTCATATGAGAAAAAGGAAAGTTTTTTTAATTTACAGAACATACAAACACAATGAATATAATAAAGTTATAACAAACATAGAATTAACTTTCGTTTCAAAAAATCCACCAGAAATATAGAAGATGCAAAAATGCATTAGAAACCGTAGCTTTAACTTGTCTCTCAGTCCATGAAAGATAAACTAGACAAAAGGAAAAATACAGAAAGTTTTAATAACATAATTAATAATAAATGCTAAATGGAACTAAATTGAAATCAATACTTTAAAAAGAGAAACCACACATTATTTTCAAATATGTATGAATCATTCACAAAATTCTACTTTATATAAGTCAGAAATAAAACCTCATAAAATTTCAAAATTCAAAAATAGTGTAGAAAATATATACTATGTACTAGATATTTTAAAATATCTTGAGAAGTTTATTGGGTCAAATTGGGAAAAACATTGAAATTGTAAAATACCTGGAGTAGAATTATAATGAAACTACTGTATAAAATAGCTTGTAGATATATAGCTAAAGAAATGCTAAGAGGAAAAAGCTTAGACTTACATATTAATAGAAAGAATGAGGTGGTTTTCGTTTGTTGTTGGAATTTATGTAACTTGGCACTTATTATTCATATCCTTACAAAACAACAACAAAAGCCAAACAGTTTGAAACCCCACAACTTTCTTTAGATACTTCAAAGAATTCGGGTCATGGGCAAAATGTTGCTCCCCACATTAGAAAGATAGACAGGTGGGTTCAGAGAATCACAGTTTACCAGAGCATAAGCCCATGAGTAGAAGCTGGCCTCTGGAGCCAGTACTGCGTTAGGAAAACTTGAACTTTAATTAATGAATTGCTAGAAGCTCAGCGTGCACAAAGCTGAGAGTTAAACATTCCAGGGGGCTCCTGTCTTAGGGGGACATCCACATGCTGGTCAGATTTGCCTCCAAAAGCTCTATCATATCCTCACAATGAAGATAAGAGAAACATCCCTTCCAGCTTCTGGAAGCAGAAGGAGGAAAGTAGCCATTTTGAAATAGTCTCCGAACATCTTGTTCTTAACAAGGCCTGCCTTCAAGATAAATTATTTTAACAGAGTTAAAACAATTGTGATTATACCAGAGCATAACTGATACAGGGGAAGGGAAATACCAAATCCTGCATGCTCTAGCCTCCATGTGAGAAAGTGGAATGCCAAAGGAATGCCCCATGTAGCCCTCCTGTCTCAATTAAGATGGGGAAGGAAAACTGACAAGTACTGGTGAAATTCACAGCCATAGCCACAGGCTCACTAAAATACTGAGACTTAATTTTAGGATTATAAAATGCTTTCCCTCCCCTACACATCAGCACCACTCTAGTAGGGCTCCTATATAATAATAGGGAAATACAATAGAGAGAACTGCTAGTTTCAGACCTTATTTAACAAGTCTCTAGGGAAACCCAAAGACAACAGTAGAGACAAAACCAAGGGCAGCAGAGGAAATTTTAGCTACTGCCAACTACAGCTAAGAAAAACAGCAAACACAGCCTAATCCATAGTTAGATAAACAGAAATCGTCACTTTAGAGGCTTACTTACCTCAGTTTCTTTTTCCCAATACATCATGTTTGGCATTTAACAAAAATTACAAGGCATACTAAGACACAAAAGATACAACTGGAAGAAACAGAGTAAGCATCAGGACCAGACCCACGTGTGGCAAAGATGTTGGAATTATCAGACTAGAACCATGATATCCTAAGGAATCTAATGGAAAAAGTAGTCAACATCCAAGAACAGATGGGTAATGTAATAATGTAGATTGAAACTCCAAGGAAAAAATAAAAAGAAAATTCTAGAAATAAAAGAAACATTCGTAAGATAAATGAAGAATGACTTTGATGGATTTATTAACAGACTAGCAATGGCCAAGGAAAGGATTAGTGAATTTGAAAAATGCCAATAGAAGCTTCTAAAGCTGCAATGCAAAGAGAAAATAGAATAAAAGAGACACAGTGGAATATTCAAGAATGATGGGATAATTGCAAAAGATGTAAAATAAAATTAAAAACAATAGAGGATACAAAAAAGATAATGGACTATATGAAAACAGAAAATTAAATAAATGAAAGAAATAAGTACATTTAAGACTCATTGTTCTCTAAAACATCAGTAAAATTATAATTATTGCTATCATATAAACAATAAAAAGCAGAAACATATAAAATAAAAAATAATTAGAAAATAACCACAATATGAAAGACATTAAAGGAAACATTATTAGCTGCTTTTCTAAATTCTATGCAAATAAAAGTGAACATAAATTTAAACAGATACCTTAAGAGCTAGAAAATCTAAACATCAAATGCCATATAAGAAATAAAACTGTAAAATAGCAAACGTCCCCAAACCACATGAGGTACAGGTTACTCTTTCTTACTAAACCTTTAAGAAACAGATGACTATAGCACTATGTAAATTGTTCCAGAGCCTAAGAGAAGAAGAAATATTTCAAATGATTTTTATGAACTCTTTTTTACCTTGACAAAAACAACAACCCTAACAATTATTGCACAAAAATAAAAATATAGACCAATATTACTTATCAACATAAATGGAAACATTAGAGCTAAAATACTAGCAATTGAATCCAGCCACACTTATGTGACAACCAAATGGAATTCATTACCAAAATGCAAGGGTTGCTTGGTATTAAGCAATCTTATGTCACCATATTAATATATCAAAAGAGGATAATCTTTTGGCATTTCTAAATATGCTGTAAAAACATATTATAAAATTTAACCTATATTATTGAATTAAGAAATCTAGTAATAAAATATATAAACACTGTAGCAAGCAAACTATAAAGTGGCAACCTCCATAATATTTCTCTATGATGCTTCTAAGTAACACACATGGCAAAAGTGAACATGTCACTCCTGTGATTAGGTTACCTTATTTAGACTTTCTCTTGCTAGCATTTTTCTCTAGAGACTATTCTTTCTACCTTGATAAAGTAAGTAGCCCTACTGGAAAGCCCATGTAGTAAACAAAGAGCTATGAATGTTGCTAAGAGTGGAGGCCAGCCAACAGCCAACATAAAACCAGAGACTTCATTACTACAACCCCAAGGTAATACATTTTGACACAACCTGAGTGAGCTAAGAAGCATATTGGCCAGTTGTACCTGCACATGAGTATCCAGCATGGCCAACAACTTGATTTTAAACTCCTGAAACCCTAAACAGAGGACATAGTAATGCCATAACTGCCCCACAGACACTATGAATTAATAAGTGTGTGTTATTTTAATCCATTAAGTAAATATTGATGTTTTATCTAATAATAGATAATTAATAAAACCCCAAAGATTGTATATGGGGAAACATTAGAAGGTTTCTCATTAAATTAAGGAAAAAGAATCCTGTCCCATACTTTTTGTTACACTTTTACTGAACATTGGTTTGGAGGCACAATTAAATATAATTGTATGAGATAAAGATAAAAGGTTGATACAGTTTGGCTGTGTTCCCAGCCAAATCTCACCTTGAATTGTACCTCACATTATTCCTATGTGTTGTGGGAGGGACCCAGTGGGAGGTAATTCAATCATGGGGGTTGGTCTTTCCCACCATGTAAGATGAGACTTTGCATCCCCTGCACCTTCCACCATGATTGTGTAGCCTCGTCAGCCATGTGGAAATGTGATCTAATTGAACCTTTTTCTTTTATAAATTACTCAGTCTCAGGTATGTCTTTATTAGCAGTGTGAGAATGAACTAATACAGTAAATTGATACTGGGAGTGGGGAGGTGCAATAAAGATACCCCAAAATGTGGATGCAAATTTGGAACTGGGTAAGAGGCAGGGGTTGAAGCCGTTTGGGACAGGAAGATGTGGGAAAGTTTGGAACCTCCTAGAGACTTGTTGAATGGCTTTGACTAAAATGCTGATAGTAATATGGACAATACAGTCCAGGCTGAGGTGGTCTCAGATGGAGATGAGGCACTTGTTGGGAACTGGAGTAACCGTGTCTCTTGCTATGCAGAGACTGGTGACATTTTGCTCTGCCCTAGGAATCTGTGGAACTTTGAACTTAAGAATGCAAAGCATTCAAGAGGAAGTGGACCATAAAAGTTTGAAAAATTTGCAGCCTGACAATGCGATAGAAAAGAAAAACCCATTTTCTGGGAAGAAATTCAAGCCAGCAGCAGAAATTTGCTAAAGTAATGAGGAGCCGAATAGTAATTGAAAATACAATGGGGAAAATGTCTCCAGGGCTTGTCAGAGATCTTTGTGGCAGCCCCTCCCATCACAGATCTGCAGGCCTATGAAAGAGAAATGATTTCCTGGGCCAGGTCCAGGGCCACCTTGTTGTGTGTAGCCTAGGGACTTGGTGACCTGCGTCTGAGCTGCTCTAGCCATGGCTAAAAGGGGCCAAGGTACAACTCATGGCATGCCTCCAAAGGGTGCAAGCCCCAAGCCTTGACAGCTTCCACGTGGCGTTGAGCCAGTGGGTGCACAGAAGTCAAGAATTGAGGTTTGGGAACTTCCACCTAGATTTCAGAAAGTTTTTGAAAATGCCTGGATGTCCAGGCGGAAGTTTGCTGCAGGGCCCAGGCACTCATGTAGAACTTCTGTTAGGGCAGTACAAAAAGAAAATGTGAGTTTGGAGTCCCCACACAGAGTCACCACTGGGGCACTGCCTAGTGGAGCTGTGAGAAGAGGGCCTCCATCATCTAGACTCCAGAATGCTAGATCGAGTGACAGCTTGTACCATGCACACAGAAAAGCTGAAGACCGTCAATGCCAGCCCATGAAAGCAGCAAGGAGGAGGGCTGTACCCTGCAAAGCCACAGGTGCAGAGCTGCCCAAGGCTGTAGGAGCCCACCTCTTGCATCAGCATAACCTGGATGGGAGACATGGATTCCAAGGGGATTATTTTGGAGCTTTAAGATTTCATTACTGCCTTGTTGATTTTCAGATTTTCATGTGGCCTGTAGTCCCTTTGTTTTGGCCAACTTCTTCTATTCGGAACAGGTGTATTTAACCAATGCCTGTACCCCCATTGTATCTAGGAAATAACTAACTTTCTTTTGATTTTACAGGCTCATAGGCAAAAGAGACTTGACTTGTCTCAGATGGGTCTTTGGACTTGGACTTTTGAGTTAATGCTGGAATGAGTTAAGATTTTGGGAAACTCTTGAAAAGGCATGATTTTAAATGTGAGGGTTACAGAACTTTCTCTTTAGTTCTGCTAAAACCTGGCTCTTGTCACGTGACCAGAAAAGATTGGGATTGTGGACAAATAAAAGGTTGAGGAAAACAGAATTTACTGGGCAAAGTGGAAAGGGGAAAAATAACTCTCAGCAAAGCGAAAGAGAGTCCTGCTAGCAGGTTTCCTGCCTCACAGATTGAATTCTAGGTTATCACACAGGAACAGTGAAGACCAGGCTCCTCCTTCCTGCAAAGGGCACAAACTTCCCAAGGCTCCATCCCATGGATCATTTGCATAAGTAATGAAGAGCCAAGTGGGCATTATTCAGAAATAATCAGTCAGGAAATTGTGGGCTTCATCTGGGATCAGCAGTACAGATTTTCAGCCTTTAGGCTATTTTAGGCTTCAAGGCAGGGTGTTGCCAGAGATCCTAGCTGTCTCCTATCTCTATCATTGCCCCCTCTAAAGAAGTACATATACCTGCCATTAGAATAAGGACAAAGATAAGGACAAAAACCGATCTTAACGGCTTACTGTTGACAGAGGGGCGCTGTTTTGAAAAAACAGCAGTCAGATCCCCCTCAGAGGCCTATCTAAGGGTTCCTGGAAAAAGAGGCCATAATCTGAGGCTCTAATTGCATGACTATTTGGATTTCGATGGCCTGAAGGCAAGAAGAGACAAACCAGGTTATTAGAAAACATGTATAAAAATGAAACAAGAGATGGTGAAGACAACTCAAAAATCTCGAGGCCTTTTACCAGTTGGTACAGGGATGGGGGCCAAAAGCCCGACTGGTAAATAAAACTTTTACCCTTTTGCTGCCATTTTGGGCCTCTGGGTTTTCCTCCCCTGAGCCCAATCCTAAGCCAATTACTTTAAGGTTTTGGAAATTAACTCTTCCCGGTTTGGAGGCCGCATCAGAGAGGAGTGTCCCATAGTACAGAAATACAATTATCTATCAAGGAAGAGAGGACAGAGGAGGAAAAAGGGGGAAAAAAAGAGATTATTTTGTTTTTCAGAGGAGTCCCAGGGATTCAGAATACATTTGAAAGAGGTACAGATTGAAGATGAAATGCTACTCATCTAGAAAGAGAGGAGCAGGAATCCCTGTTTCATTTCTCTTCCTAGCCCAGGGTACATGAGGGAGAGAAAGTGAGGCATTCTTCTTCCTTTCTTCTGTTATTGTATCCCTGAGTCCTGGTGAGTATGACAGGGTGCTGCCCATGGGTGACAAAGAAGCTTTCACTCATGTTAACAAGGGGGTCTGGGGGTGGGGTTATCTGCTCTTACCCACATACATCTGATCTCCTCTGCTATTCAGTAGCCTTTGAATTACCAATACCTCATTTATGCCATGGATGCTAGCATGACCTTTATCCATGAAATGGGAAGCTTAATCAGCAGGAACCAGTCATATTCACCTGCTCTGTACCTTTTCACTTCTGTTATCATCTGCCTCTGGATCTTTCATATCCAATTATCTTTTCTGGACCTTTGACCCAAAGCTTGGAATTGAGTTTGGGACAAAAATATGTCTCAGGGGGATTGCATGGGCTTCTTTTCATAAGCTGAATGCTAAGGTGAAGCTTCGCAATTGAGTTCTTCTCCAACAAGGAAGACAAAAGGATGTCCAGTGATATGCCCAGATAACTGGTGGCTATAGTTCTGCTTGCTAAGATTTGGATGCATTGTGCTTGGCTTTGGTTAGCTCTCTTGGTCTTACTTTCCCAAAGAGGAAACCTCTGGGTGATGGGCATACTGTGTATTCCCGTCACCCAGAAGTATTTGCAGGATAATTGCTCACAACTAGAATATTAATCCAGATTTCTACATTATCCATCACTTTTGTTCTTTTTGAGCTGCAGCTGGAGATTACTGGTTGGTTCACAGTAACAAGCAGGGTTACTGCAAAATGTAGGCAAAAACTTTAAAACAACTAATGAGTCTAGATTTTAATGACAAACACATAAGGTTTGAAACATAATTTCTTTCTCTCCAGTCGTTATTTAAAAAAATAATCATGATAAGACTGAGTTGCTTGCAAAATAGACTAGTCTTATAATTGGCCTGCTTATTTTCATAAAGCACAGCAAGAATAATTATTTCTACAGTGGCCTTTTACATTGGCTTTGATGGAACTCTGTTCCACAAGGAATCTCAGGTAAGACCTTTGAAAGCTGAGCCCAGCCATGGGTTTGTATCCTCCAATACCTGTGAGTTGGGTGATCCTCTCTTCGTAAGGTCCCAAGATAAACTTGAGGGTCCTGGGCCTGTCAGAGAGTTACATTTTTTTTACTTACTACAGGTCAGAAACCCCGTACAGGGACTGCATAGACAAAAATACAAGGCTAGTTTTTCCAAGAGGCTCTAATCAGCTTTTCAGTTCAAGCTTGACTCATTAAAGGGTAGCATACTATTTCAGTCAAAGCCTTGATAAAACACCAGTTTCTCCACTTGCATCCTATTGCAAAAGAAAATGGATTCTTATTGCACTGATCCAAACAAGCATACTGCCTTGAGTTAAGAATAGTCACAACTAGTTTCCAAATTTTAGAGAAGTCAGGCAGAGAGGGAGAAAAACATGCTCCAAATTTTGTTCACATGAGTATAGCTTACTCAATTACTAGAGTCTGTAAGTAGTTCAAAAAAAGTTTCCTTGATTCTGAAAAACAAAACAAGGATCAGCAATGTTCTAAACAAAAGTCAAAAGGAATACTCTAGTTTCTATTAGTTCAGTCCATTCAGTTAACCTGTTTTGCTTGATATTTGTGAACATTTAAGCTCTTCATGAGTCCTGTACCTTTTCCTTTACTCCAATGTCACAATATCCAAAGTTATTAGAAACCTGCCTTTGAAAGCACCAGTCAAATTTCTATAGTTTATTACAAACCATCTTTTTAAAAGAATTAAAACAAGACACCAACTGTCTGTATAAGAAAATATCCAGGGTAGGTACAGTTAGAAATACAATTAACAAAAAAAAAATTTGATTATCTTCATGGTTTACAATAACTTAACAAGTTTAATTATGATTTGATAGCATAGACATTAGAATTTTAGAAATCTCATACAATTTTAAAACATATATTAGTATTATTCACCAAAATATAACCTAAAGAAGATTGATTTTGGCAATGTCATGTACCTAAATATGTCAAATAATTCTGTTACCTCTCTTTTGGATATTCCAGGGGCCCTCTGTAGCATCCAAAAACCAGGTATCAGGAAAGACAATTTTGAAACTGAAGTTAGATTTTGGGAAGCCTGTTAAATATGTTACAGGTTTAAAACACTTGATGTTTTTAAATAGAATTGCAGATTACTGTAAATTATTGATTTTGCCAAAATGACGACTCAGAAATTTTCAAAAAGCAAAACCCTTTTATAACCCTTTACAAATTTTGCTAAAGAGAAGATTAATGCCTTTAAAAGTACCATGTTGTGTTTTTAGTTCAATGTTTAATTTACAGAAAAATTATATAATACCCTTTTGAATTTAGTCAATATTTTTACACATGGAATTACTTTTGCAAGATTAATTTTTACAAACCTTTCATCATTTGTTTAAACCTTCAACTTTATTTTATCTATTTCAAAACAATCCTTTAACCCTAAGCAAGAATGCAGATGATGTAATATTATATTTGGAAAAACCTAAAGACTCCACAAGAAAATTATTAGAACCAATAAACAAATTGAGTAAAGATGCAGGATACAAATTCAACATACAAAAATCAGTAACATTTCTATAGACCAACAACGAATAATGTAAAATAGAAAATAAAAAAGTAATCCTATTTACAACAGCCAAATATAACAGTAAAATATCTCTATAATGTAAACTACAAAGCACTTATAAAAGAAATGATGAGGACATCAACAAACGTTAAAATATTCTATGGTAATGAATTGCAAGAATAAATACTGTTAAAATGTTCATACTACCCAAAGCAATCTGCAGATTCAAGACAATCCCTATTAAATACCAATGACATTTTTCACAAAAAGTGAAAGAATAGTTCTATACTTTATATGGAACCATTAAAGAGCCAGAATGGCCAAAGCTATCCTGAGCAAAAAGAACAAAATTGTAGGAACCACATTACTTGACTTTAAATTTTACTACAGAGCAACAGTAACCAAAACAAGATGGTAATGGCATGAAAACAGACACATAGACCAATGGAACACAATAAAGAATGCAGAACAAAATCCACACAACTACAGTGAACTCATTTTCAACAAAGGTACCAATAACATACACCAGGAAAAAGGCAATCTCTTCAATTAGTGATGCCGGGAAGATAGGATATCCATAGGCAGAATGAAACTAGACCCCTATGCAAAAATCATATCAAAATAAATTAAAGACTTACATGTAGGACCTCAAACTATGAAACTACTACAAGAAAACTTTGGTGAAATTCTTCAAGACATTGGTCTAAGTAATAATTTTTTGAACAATACCCCACGAGCACAAGGCTACCTAAGCAAAAATGGACAAATGGGATCACCTAAAGTTAAAAAGCTTCTGAACAGCAATGGATACAATCAGCAAAGTGAAGAGGCAACCCACAGATTCGAAGAAAATATTTGCACAGTACCCTCTAACAAGGGACTAATAACCAGAATATATAAGGAGCTCAGAAACTTTATAGGAAAACAAATATAAAAATCAAATAAAAAATAAACAGAAGACTTGAGTAGGCATTTCTGAAAAGAAGACATACAAATGACAAAGAAGCACATGAACAGATGTTTAACATCATTGTTCATTAGAGAAAGGCAAACGAAAACTACAATGATATATAATCTTAACCTGGTTACAATGGCTTATATCCAAATGACAGACAAGAACAAATGCTGGCAGAATGTGAAAAACACTTATACACTGTAGGTAGGAATGTAGATTAGTACAAACACTATGGAGAACATTTTGGTGGTTTCTCAAAAACTAAAAATTGAGCTACCATATGATTCAGCAATCCCATTGCTGGGTATGTACCCAAAAGAATAGAAATTTATACATCAAAGAGATATCTGCACTCCCGTATTTGTTGCAGCACTGTTTACAAGAGATAAGATTTGGAAGCAACCTAAGTGTCCACCAACAGATGAACGGATAAAGAAAATATGATACATATATACAATGGAGTATATTCAGCCATTAAAAAGAATGAGATGTTGTCATATGCAATCACATGGATGTAACTGGAGACAATTATGTTAAGTTAAATCAGCCAGGCACAGAAAGAAGAACTTCAAATATTCTAACTTATTTGTGGGATCTAAAAATTAAAACAATTGAACGCATGGACATAGAGCGTATAAGGATGGTTACCAGAGGCTTGGAAGTGTAATGTGAGGCTGGACAGGGGACATGGAGATGGTTACTAGGTACAAAAAAAGTCAGAAATAATGAATAAATCTTTCTAATTAATAGCACAACATGCTGACTATAGTCAATAATAACTTAAATGTACATTTTAAAATAAAGGGTATAATTGGATGGTTTGCCACTCAATCAATGGATAAATTCTTGAGGGGGTGGATATCCCATTCTTCATGATTTGCTTACTTCACATTGCATGCCTGTATCAAAACATCTCCTATACCCCATAAATACATACACCTACTAATTATCCACAAAAATTAAAAATAATGAGAAAAAAAGATAAAAAAGGCATTATATAATGATAAAAAATCAATCCAATGAGAAGGTATTACAATCCATAACTATATGCATCTAACATTGTAGCTTCCAGATTCATAAAACCATTACTAATAGACTGAAGAAATAAAATAGGCAGTAAACCCAATAATAGTGGGGGACATCAATACTCCACTGGCAGCACTAAACAGGTCATCAAGACAAAAGTCAACAAAGAAATGATGCATTTAAATGACACTCTTGAAAAAATTGACTTAACAGATATTTAAATAACATTCTACCCACAAACTGAAGAATATACTTTATTGTCATCTGCACATGGAACATTCTCCAAGACAGACCATATGACAGGCCACAAAACAAATCTCAATCATTTTTATAAAAGTTGAAATCATATCAAAAATTTTCTCAGACTACAGTGGAATAAAACTAGAAATCAACTCCAAAAGAAACCTTCACCATTATACATGTACATGGAAATTAGGTAATATGCTCCTGAATAATTTTGGAGTTAACAGTGAAATCAAGATGGAAATTTGAAAATATTTGAAATGAATGATAATGGTGACTGATATGGTTTGGCTGTGCCCCCACCAAAATCTCATCTTGAATTGTAGTTCCCATAATCTTCACCTGTTGTAGGAGGGACCCAGTGAGAGGTAATTGAATCATGGGGGTGGTTACCCTCATGCTGTGATTGAGCTCTCACAAGATCTGACGGTTTTATAAGGCACTTTTTCCTAGTTTGCTTGGCACTTTTTCTTGCTACTGCCATGTAAAGAAGGACATGTTTGCTTCCCCTTCCACCGTGATTGTAAGTTTCCTAAGGCCTTCCCAGCCATCCTGAACTGTGAGTCAATTAAAACTCTTTCCCTTATAAATTACTCAGTTTCAGATATGTCTTTATTAGCAGCATGAGGACAAACTAATACAGTAAATTGGCACCAGGTAGTGGGGTGCTGCTCTAAAGATACCTGAAAATGTGGAAGTGACTTTGGAACTGGGCAACAGGCAGAGATTGGAACAGTTTGGAGGGCTCATAAGAAAACAGGAAAAGGTGGGAAATTTGGAACTTCCTAGAGACTTGTTGAATGGATTTGACCAAAATGCTGATAATGATCTGGACAATGAAGTCTAGACTGAGGATGTCTCAGATAGAGATTAGGAAGTTGTCGGGATCTGGAATAAAGGTGACTCTTTTTTTTTTTTTTTTTTTTTTTTTTGGAGATGGAGTCTTGCTCTGTCACCCAGGCTGGAGTGCAGTGGCATCATCTCGGCTCACTGCAAGCTCTGCCTCCTGGGTTCACGCCATTCTCCTGCCTCAGCCTCCCAAGTAGCTGGGACTACAGGCACCTGCCCAGCTAATTTTTTTGTATTTTTAGTAGAGACAGGGTTTCACCATGTTTGGCTAATTTTTTTGTATTTTTAGTAGAGAGAGGGTTTCACTGTGTTCGGCCCACCTTGGCCTCCCAAAGTTCTGGGATTACAGGCATGGCCACCGTGCCCGGCCCAAAGGTGACTCTTTCTATGTTTTAGCACAGAGTCTGGTGGCGTTTTCCCCCTGCCCTACAGACCTGCAGAACTTTGAACTTGAGAGAGATAATTTAGGTTATCTGTCAGAAGAAATGTTCAAGTAATGAAATGTTCAAAAGGTGACTTGGGTGTTGTTAAAATCATTCAATTTTATGTATTCACAAAGATCTAATTTGGAATTGTAACTTTTGTTTAAAATGGAAGCAGAGCATAAGTTTGAAAAATATGTAGCCTGACAATGCGACGAAAAAGAAAAACCCATTTTCTGAGGCGAAATTTAAGCCAGCTGCAGAAATTTGCATAAATAATTTGGAGTCAAATGTTAATCCAAAAGACAAAGGGGAAAATGTATCCAGGGCATGAGAGAGACCTTTGTGGCAGCCCCTCCCATCATAAGCCTGGAAGTCTAGGAGAAAAAGAGAAATCGTTGTGTGCATCCTGGCCCAGCCATGGCTAAAAGGGGTCAAGGTACAGCTCAGGCATTGCTTCAGAGGGTGCAAGCCACAAGACTTGGCAGCTTCCACATGATGTTGAGCCTGTGAGTGCACAGAAGTTAAGAATTGAGGTTTGGGAATTTCCACCTAAATTTCAGAGGATGTATGGAAATGCCTGGATGTCCAGGCAGAAGTTTGCTGCAGAGGCAGAACCCTCATGAAGAACCTCTGCTGGGGCAGCGTAGAAGTAAAATGCTGAGTTGGAGCTCCCACACAGAGTACCTACTGTGGCACTGCCTAGTGGAGCTGTGAGAAAAGGGCCACTGTCCTCCAGATCACACCACGGTAAATCCACCGACAGCTTGCACTGTGCATCTGGAAAAGCTGCGGACACTCAAAGCCAGCCCACGAAAGCAGCAAGGAGGGCAGCTGTACCCTGCAAAGCCACAGTAATGGAGCTGCCAGGGCTATGGGAGCCCACCTCTTTCATCAGCATGACCTGAATGTGAGACATGAAGTCAAAGGTGATCATTCTGGAACTTCAGTTGAATGACTGCCCTATTAGATTTCAGACTTTCATGGGATCTGTAGCCCATTCATTTTGGCCAATTTAGCCTATTTGGAACTGGTGTATTTACCCAATGACTTTACCCCCACTATACTTAAGAAGTAACTAACTTGATTCTAATTTTACAGTCTCATAGGCAGAAGGGGTTTGCCTTATCTCAGATGAGTCTTTGGACTCAGATTTTTGAGATAATGGTGGAATAATTTACAACTTTGAGGGATTGTTGGAAGGGCATGATTGTTTTTTGAAATGTGAGGACATGAGATTTGAGAGGGGCCAGGTGCAGAATAATATGGTTTGGCTTTGCCCCCACCCAAATCGGATCTTGAATTGTAGTTCCCATAATCTGCATGTGTTGTGGGAGGTAATTTAATCATGGAGATGGTTACCCTCATGCTGTTCTCATAATAGTGAGTGAGTTCTCACGAGATTTGATGGTTTCATAAGGGGCTTTTCCTTCTTTTGCTTAGCACTTCTCCTTGCTGCCACCATGAGAAGAAGGACAGGTTTTCTTCCCCTTCTGCCATAATTGTAAGTTTCCTGAGGCTTCCCAAGCCATGCTGAACTGTGAGACAATTAAACTTCTTTCCTTTATAAAACTACCCAGTCTCAGGTATACCTTTATTACCAGCATGAGAATGGACTAATGCAGCAACACAAGTTGTCAAGACCTCTGGGATACAGCAAAAGCAGTGCTAAAAGGAAAATTTATAGTGCTAAATGCCTACATCAAAGAGTCTGAAGGATCACAAATAAACAGCCTAATGTCGCACCTGAATAAATCAGAAAAACAAGAACAAACTAAACCTAAAGCTAGCAGAAGAAAAGAAATAACACAGATCAGAGCAGAACTTAATAAAACTGAAAAAAACAAACAAAAACAGTTACAAAAAAATCAATGAAACGAAAAGCTGGTTCTTTAAAAAGATAAACAAAACTAGGAGACCATTAGCTAGTTTAACCTAGAAAAGAAGAGAGACGATTCAAGTAAGGATCATTAGAAATGATAATGGAGTCATTACAATAAACACCACAGGAATACAAAAGATCATTTGAGACTACTATGAACACATTTATGTCCACAAACTAGACAACCTAAAGGAAATAGATATATTCCTGGACATATAAAATCCTCCTACATTATATCAGGCAGAAATAAAAACCTTGAAAATATGAATAACAACCAACAAAATTGAAACAGTAATAAAGATATTGCCAACATAAAAACCCCAGGACAAGTTAAATTCACAACTGAGTTCTACTAGATATTCAAAGAAGAATTGGTACCAATCCTACGAAAATTATTCCAAAAAACTGAGAGGAGGGAATTCTCCCCAAATCATTCTATGAAGCCAGTATCACTCTGATACTAAAACCAGAAAAAAAAAATAACAAAAGAAGAAAAAGATATAGCTCAATATCCCTAACTAACATAAATGCAAAAAGCCTCAACAAAATACTAGGTAATCAAATCTATCAGCACATCAAAAAGATAATACATCATAATCAAGTGGGTCTCATCCCAGGAATGCAGGGATGGTTTAACATATGCAATTCAATAACTGATTCATCACATAAAGAGAATTAAAAACAAAAACAATATGATCATCTCAATAGATGCAGAAAAAGCTTTCAATAAAATCCAGCATCCCTTGATGTAAGAACCCTCAACAAACTAGGCACTTTCCTCACAAGGTAAGGGACTTATCTCACAATAATAAAGGACATCTATGACAAACCCACAGGCAACATCATACTGAGTTGGGTAATGTTAAAAATTCCCCCTGAGAACTGAAACAAGACAAAGCTACCCACTTTTAACACCTGTATTCAGTGTAGTACTGGAAGTCCCAGCCAGAGCAATCAGGCCAGAGAAAGAAATAAAGTGCATCTAAACGTGAAAAGCAGAAGTCAAACCACTGGTGTTCCACAATGATATGATAGTATACCTACAAAACCCTAACAATTCCTCAAAAGACTCCTATATTTGAAAAATGACTTCAGTAAAGTCTCAGGTTACAAAATCAATGTACACAAATTCATAGTACTGCTATAGAGGAGCAACAACCAAGCTGACTATCAAACCAAGACCTTAATCCCTTTCAAAACAGCTGCAAAAGACTAAAATATGTAGAAATACACTTAAACAGATAGGTGAAAAACCTCTACAAGAAAAATTACAAAACACTGCTGGAAGAAATCATAGATAAATCAAACAAATAAAAACATATTTTATGTTCATGGATTGAAAGAATAAATATTTTCAAAATGATCATACCACTTAAAGCAATCTACAGATTTAATGCAATACCCATCAAAATACCAATATCATTTTTTTACAGAATTAGGATAAACAATCTTAAAATTCATATGGAATCAAAAAAGGTCCCAAATAGCCAAAGCAATTCTAAGAGGAAAAACAACAAATCTGGAGGCATCACATTACTGGACTTTAAATTATACTACAAGGCTATAGTTACGAAAAAAACATGGTACTGGTATAAAAATAGGGAGACATAAAGACCAATGGAACACAATAGGAAACCCATGAATAAAGCCAAACACTAACAACCAACTAATCTTCAACAACCAATACAAAAACATAAACTGGGGAAAGGACATCCTATTTATAATGGTGCTGGGAAAACAGGGAAGCCACATGTAGATGAGTGAAATGGGACCAGTTTGTCTCACCTGATGCAAAAATCAACTCAGGATGGATCAAAGACTTAGGTCTAAGACCTGAAACCCTAAACATTCTAGAAGATAACATTGGAAAAACTCTTCTGGACATTGACCTAGGCAAAGAATTCATGAATAAGACCTCAAAAGTAAATGCATCAAAACCAAAAAATAAATTAATGAAACCTAATTAAACTGAAAAACTTCCTCATAGGCAAAGAAATAATGGAGTAAACAGACAACAGAGAGAATGGGAGAAAATACTTGCAAGCAATGCATCTGAAAAAGGACTAATTTCTGGAATCTACAAGGAACTTAAATCAGTAAGAAAAAAAAATATTCCCATCAAAAACTAGGCAAAGGATGTAAATAGACATTTCTCAAACTAAGATGTACAAATGACTAACAAGCATAAAAACATACTCAATATCGCTAATCATCAGGGAAATGCAAATTAAAACCACCATGAGATACCACTTACCTCTGAAAAACGGCCATAATTAAAACGTCAAAAAACAATAGATGTTGGCATGGATATGTTGAAAAGGGAATGCTTGTACACCACTAGTGGAAATGTAAATTAGTACAACCTCTATGGAAAACAGAATGAAGAAGTTAAAACCCAATTTCTGGTGCCCTCAAGGCATGGCAAAAACTTTTGAAATTAGCATATTACAGACATATTTATCATGGCTGCTTTATCTAGTTTAATAAGTTTTAATTATTTGTTGGTGAAATTCACATCTTGAGATAATTTTATTATATCAAATACAAGCTTAAAACTCTAATAAACAGGAGAGACTAAGGGTGAATTTATCTCTAATATGTCACTACTAAAATAAAAATAAGTAATGTGCTTCCAAATTACCTTCAGAGCTTAGTTTTAGATCACAGATAATTGGTAAATGGGCTTTTTAGATGAAACTCATTTATTTGGGATTTCCATGGATTATCTATCTCTGTATTTTTACAGGATTATGATTCTCTGTTACAGCCTATTTTGTTCTGAGTATTTAAGACATCAAAGTAGAAGAAAATGATGGCCATTCCTTGCATGCAAGAATCGGGGAGATTATTTAGGGGACCTTTGTTCCCATGGATCCATTGACTGCTGTTACAGGAAACTTTCAGGTCACCAAGCCTGGAATTCGCTAGACCCAGGTAAAGTCCACACTGCTCTCAAAATTTTCATGGAGTATGCTCTAAGTCCAGCTTTTCAAATGATTGACAGAATGATAGATTTTGCTTAAATTTACAACATTGAAACAACAAAATTACTGAATTCAACAATCTGGAATCAGTTTTGGCTGTTCAGTGTTGCCATAGCTGCACGTGAAATTGAGAGTGCATGATCAAAGTGTATTGCCTTCCGCCCCAAATTAACATACTAATGCCCTGTGCCAATAGCTTTGCCTTCAGACTCTGATTTTATAAGTAAGTGAAAAATGTCCACAACTTAAACTGTGGCTTTCATTTTTAATTGCTTTGAATTTCTTCCATTCCTTGAATCAATCAAGGATTCCTTAAATACCTACTTCACGTACACCATGAGCAGAATGAAATGAAAAGGGTACTACCTCTGGCAATTCAGATCTATTCCCATGAAGAGCACTAAATACAGAGAAATAAAACTCTCTGGGACGTCACTTGTCTAATCCGTATTTAGGAAGATCCTATGCACCCTTCAGTGTCTAGCTGAGATTGTCATATTACTTTTGTTGTGAAGGCCCATTCAGTTTCATTGCTCATTCGACAGTTTGCACACATCACAGGTTGCATCTTTTCACATTTGTAGTTTAATTATATAACTGAGGAGAGTAAAAAGTATGCTTTTAAAGCTGGTCAGCTGCCCTCTTCTGGGGAGAGTACTGTTTTTATTTGGGAAAATAACTTGACGGCCACTTAATATGTAAAAGATAAAGCCCCATTCCACCCCCATTCTGCCCCCAGACCTCGGCTACTTTAAGGCACTTTGAGAATGGGCTAGGCAGAGACAAATAAAAGAGCTGAAACATCCAACTTAATAAAATGCGAGGAGCTGTGGATATTATTAAACACTCTACAGATATTTCAGGGTGAAACTGCTGATAATTAAGAAGAGATATAGGGGCCTTGTGCGGTGGCTGATGCCTGTAATCCCAGCACTTTGGGAGGCCCAGGCGGGCGGATCACGAGGTCAGGCGATCAAGACCATCTTGGCTAACACGGTGAAACCCCGTCTCTACTAAAAATACAAAACATTAGCTGGGCATGGTGGTGGGCGCCTGTTGTCCCAGCTACTCCGGGAGGCTGAGGCAGGAGAATGGTGTGAACCCGAGAGGCCGAGCTTGCAGTGAGCTGAGATTGCACCACTGTACTCCAGCCTGGGCAACAGAGCGAGACTCAGTCTCAACAACAACAACAACAAAAGAGGAGATATAGGGACAAAGAAAGCTCAGCAACATGACAAGAAGACAGGGATCCTGAGAAGCAAAATCAACCACTGCAGAGTCCCTTGTGATCAGAAAGGCCATGAGGCTTAAACAACAGAGATGCTGATACCGGCTTTTAAGTCAACTTCTTTTCTGTTCTGTAACTTCCTGTCTATTACCCATGAATCTTCTGTATACTATACACATCTGCTTTGAGAGAGAGGTGTTTGTGTAAATCAAGGAAAGAATGTTAAGTTAAGGGTTGATAGAAAACAGGATACTAAGTTAAACTTGAATTTCAAACTAAAATTGAAATTAAAATTAAAATTGTAATTCATTTTAAGTAGATTTTTAAATCTCTGAAATAAGTTACATGTAGAGAAAAAGCAAAAGTCACAAGAAAAAATAAATATAGGTAATACAGAGAATTCAGTGTAAGCAAGAAAAATGTAGCCAGAAATAATTAGGAGATATGTAAGTACTCTGAGGTGTTGCAGTTGTGGGAAGCTTTATTTTTTCTTTATAAGTGTATCTGAAGCATTTTTAATTAAATATTCAAGGTAAAGGTAACCCATAAGGCTAGAGAACATGGAGATCCCTAGCCGATAGAAATCTAGGTTATAATTAATTCAGTTTTCTGTATATTATTACCTTCAAGCCTGTCTCTCACACTAGAGGGCATTCCCAGGGGGCTGACCTTCCCTCAGTTGTGAGGGAAATCACATATAGTCCCCACATGAACAACAATTGAGGTAATACAGAAAATCATAGTTCCTCTTACACTTTTTGTTCTGAATCAAGCCAAAGTTCTGCAGTTAGAATAAAGATATTTGTGGTCCCATAATAAATTTGAGCTTGTGGACATCAGAGACATTCAATATTGTTTCTGGGTAGAACTCTAGCAGCTATCAGCAGTGGTGTCTCTGCTGGGAGTGTGGTGAGCACCATGAGGTATCACTCATAATGTATCAAGAGGAGTTTTCTTAATTTTATTTGCATACTCATTTGCAAATAGATGTGCAGATGTGTGTTACTTTCAACATCTGGCTGTAGGTTCCATTTGTTTTTCCTAAGGTTACTTTTACTTATTTTCTCTCCAAACTTTTTTGTTATTCTGTTTACTGTTTATTCCCTGTCCCAGATTGGGAGATGACACCAGAGATGTGGCTCAAATTCATGTAACTTATCAACCAAAAGTCTTAATTATCCTCCTCTCTTTTATCTGTCCTGTGTATAATTTTGATGAGGTCAGAATATGACTTAATGTGTTATAAGGCTTATGTGAAGGGACGAACTGCTTAGCTAGTAAGTGATTCTAGCCATCTGCCCAGTATACCCTTCTTAATTCACCTGTCTTCCTCATAGCAAAGTCTGCATATTTTGTAATGGAATTAACATGCTATTGAGGAGTTGGTAAAAGTCCTGAGATGCTTTATTTGTAAACAATAAGACTTAATGTATAGTGTGATTATTGTTATAATAGACAGATGTTGTCATTTCTATGATTGAGAAAGGGACACTAAACTCAGGCTAGACAAGATAGCATAAAGAAATTGCCCCAGAGGAGAATATCTGTGTGCCAAGTCATGAAGCCACCTTTAGGAGGAGAAGCGAGTGAAGCAAATAAATAAATAAATAAATAAAAAATAAAAATAGAAAAACTGAAGGAACTTTCATGCAGAGTGAACAGCATAATCAAAGAGCAGACAAGACAATGAAAGAACAAAGATTATTTAGAGAACTGCTAAATTGGTATGAAAGTATTTTGAGAGCATGAAGAGGAAGTTGTGTGAGGTTATAGCAGATGCAGATAATAACTATATGAAGGTAGTATTTATTGAAGAGGTAAGCTATAGAGAAAACTGGCTAGAGATTTCAAAGTCTGCATCAAGAAATCAAAGCCAAAACATCTTTTCCTGCAATTGTTGTTGCTATATCAAGATATCTATTTGGGCACAGTGAAAACAGACAATGGAGACAGTTCATTTGAAAATTTTAGGCCAAAAAAGGGGGAAAAAGTGCTTCCGCTTTCCCTCTCAGCAGCATGATTAGTTTTGTCTTGAAAGATATGTGCTTTTGTATCGATTCTTCAATATTTCACGTTTTTGACTGGCCAGCCCAAAATGACATTTCACACTTTAAAATGAAAAACATCTAGTTTGAACCTACAATGAGAATAATTTCTGCCTATCACAAGCCTTCTGTGCATCATACGTGACCAGCAATGGCTGGCATGTGTCAGAGGCCATGGCATTTAGAAATATCATCTAAATGTCTCACACATTCCAAATACCAAGGGTCCAATCTATAGTCTAGTCATCGGTACTTAAAAATGTATCAGTTACATTAATTATAGTAAGCAGAAAACTTCTTTGAAGTATGCCAACCTGTGTTTATCTGAAAGAGCCTCATATATGGTATTAAGAGGATATCAATTTAATATATCTTGCTAGTTACAAACTCCATTGCATGAAAATCTTTGAGCCATAACATATCACAGGCTAATTATGAAAATTGATTTTTTAATTTGCTCCTCACTAAAATTACTCAGCTATTGTACATTATTTGCTTAGAGTGATTTTTGCCATGTAAAATAGTCTTTTCTTATCACCAGAGTCAGCTCCAGTAGTTTCAGAGAGTCAGAGAATTGTGACAAGTTGAAGAATTCAACTTTTCTTTAATACTCACTTTAGTACAGAGAATTCTGAGTGAGGAGAAGGGAGAAGATTATACACATAGTAGGTTCACACAGGTTTCTAAATCATTTATCGATAGAAATAATTATATATCATGAGATACACCCCTTACAATCAAGTCAGTTAATACAGATGATGGTAACAAAAAGCCCATAAACAAAATAATGGGATGAAAGGTGCTTTTTCAATTATCTCATCCAATCTCCCACTTAATGCAGCACCTATGAACATTAAGTCCCTACATTACTGCTACAAAGTGGATATCAATATTCCCATTTTACAAATGATAGAGCTGAGCTCCAAAGAGTTTAAGTAATTTACTCAAATCTCCTAACTGAAAAGTTACAGATTTAGGCTTTGCATTTAAATAGTCTGAACCAGACACACATGTTTTTCCATAATATCTGACTCCCAGCAAATTGCGTATTCACTTAATCTGCAATTGTCTTGTCTGCTCTTTGATTATGCTGTTCACTCTACATGAAAGTTCCTTCACTTTTTTTTTCTTTTTTTTTTTTTTTTTTTTGCTTCACTCGCTCCTCCTCCTAAAGGTGGCTTCATGATTTGGTACAAAGATATTCTCCTCTGGGGCAATTTCTTTACGCTATCTTGTCTAGCCTGAGTGAGGATTCAGGGTGAAATGAGGCATCTGGCCAAATGCCCTATGAAAATAACATTTCTCTGTTTAACAAACTCGTAATGTTATCAAAAAGAAAGTACACCTACTTGGGTAAATTATTCTTAGCCCAAGCTGATACTCAGTGATTATTTTTTTCTTCCACATGCTTTCTTAAAAAATATAATACTAATTATTATATAAAAGTACACAGCATTTACTCTAACCAAGACACTGTTTTAAGCATTTTATATTAATTTTTACAATAACTTTATGAGATGGGCATTATTATTATCATTTTAAAGATGAGGAAAGCAGGTACTAAGAGGATTAAGTCACATGGCCAGAGCCACGCAACTAGTATATAGCAGAACAGAGATTAGAACTGCGACAGTCTACAGAATCCATGTTTTAATGGCTATGTTATACTGCTGCACGTAACCATATGTTTAATAATTTTTTCTACAATTTGGACATGGACTGCTTTTATACCTAGTGATTTCTACTTTCCAGACTCCATTATATTTCTCTTTTTGATAAAAGGAGTAGTACTTGTTCACTTCCAGTCTCCTGGTTATTCTCTAACATTCTACAGCTTCTCAAGGGTGAAATTGATGATCTATTCAGACCTCTATGTCGGATTCCATTATGTGCTGCTGTAACAGAATACCTGAGAATGAGTAATTTCTAAAACATAGATTTATTTTTTATCATTCTGGAGGCTGGGAGGTCCACATCTGGTAAGGGCATTTTTGCTGTGTCTTAGCATGGAAGAAGGTGAAAGGACAAGAAAGCATGCGCATGCATGAAGAGCGAGAGAAGAAAAAAGAAGGGAAGGGAAGGGAAGGGGGCCAAACTCATTGTCATTATCAGAAACTCACCTCCATAATAACAAACCCACTTGCAAAATATAAAGGCATTAATCCATTCATGAGTAAAGAACCCTCAGGACCTAATCACCCCTTAAAAGTTGTACTTACCAACGCCATTGCATCAGGGACTAAGTTTCCAACATATGTATTTCAGGGGATGCATTCAAACCATAGCACTCTATAATGCATCTGTATACAGAGCCTTTAATTATTTTAAAGGGTTTAGATACTGGTTCAGAAATTTCTTACTTGTCCTTCAATTCCCTCTTATGTATGTTGATCCACTCTTTCCAGTTTTAAGATTATTCTCTTTGATGTAGAAACACTTCAGAAATTGCACAGTCCTGCTCTTTTTTATCTCCATAAGTCTTTACCAAATATGGGGAATAATTCCCTGTCTGTCTGCAATGTGCAATGTTCATCAGGGTTTTACAATTACAAGAAAAAAGGCATGGGTTTCTGTCATTCAAGTAGTATTACAGTCAGGAATCCAGGCATGTCCGAATCCTCTTCTGCCAGGCAACCTTCCTCCCTTTGGGGAAGCACATGTGCATGTGAGCACATGTGTGCACGCGTGCACGCACACACACGCACACACAATGGGGGGAGAGAGAGAGAGAGAGGATAATAGTAAACGAACAAAATGACACTCCTTGATCATTAGCTTCACAAGTGCCTGAAGTGTCTGACTTCTCTGAACAGTGCTTCTTTGCAATGTTTTATTGAACACACATCCTCTCCAAAATAATAATGAGGGCTTCTAGTGCCTCCAAAGTCTAACTTCAAATCTGTTCACTTATCTCTCTATGATTGCCACATAGGACAAGAGGCAGAAGTAATTTTAATTAGTTTAGCACATCATAAAAATTTTTCCTGTGTAGTGTCTGTACTAGTAAACAAGAAAAAAAGAAAGATGTGTTGAATGGAGGAAAGGTTACCTCCCCTGATGTAATGATTTTCTGCATGAGCTCGTTAGACCATTTCTTAAGTTGGCTCTGTGACTCTTAAATCCATTCTCCATGCAAATACCAGAAATATTTCTTCTAAAGCACATCAGACTGTAATTCCTCTTCACCAGAAACTTCCATGGCACTCTGTTCAGTCAACAGTTTTATAGGAATGAGAGACCATAGTGACTGCAGCAGTGATAATAGTAGCATCAGCTGCGGTCCTTGACCTCTGGATTGCAGTGATGGTGATATGTCCTTGAAATCAATAGTCCAGTGGCAAACATCCAAATCCTGTTCTTCCAGTTGTTACTATAGTTTTAGAAGTATGGAGTTCCATTTATGAAATATATTTCTGCTTTAAATACCTAGAATGGTTTCTGTGCACTGACTTACTGACTTATGGGCTAATAAGCAATACATTAATAAACTAAGATCAAATAACTTGTAACAGAAACGATAATGCCCCACTATTATTAGACCCACCTCAGAAGGAATCTCTATTGGGCATTTGTGTTTAGTTCTTATGCTTACCTCCACAACACTAAATAGTAAGTTTATAACACTATTTCTTGATTTATCAACTTGAAAAAATGATGAATATATTTACTTATACTACTTGAAACTTTCCATCCCATCCTTCTTCCAAATATTGGTAGTTTTATAGTCGTGGTTACGTTTCTAAGCTTACATCAGATGCACAGACCTCCATTTCCTGTTCCATTACCTTTAACAGTAAGTAGTTCTTAATGACCCATTAGGTAAAACTAGGATGTTATTGTCCCTCACTATTTTTGCACTTTTTATCCTGCTTCTCATGGCTTTATTTCTGTCTGCTAGCATCCCTGATGCTGCAGTATCACATCCAATCTCTCTAGAGAAAAACTTCCTGTCATTTGTTCAAAAGCCCATTTGGGATTGCCTGTTACTCTTTCACTCATCACTCTATAAGAGTAAAGAAGTTGACACTAAATAAAATTCTTAAAGTTATTCTGTAATAAATTTCCAATAATCCCCATGTTTTTAGCATCACTTCTAAACTCTGCTACCTGTACCTGCAAACTCCAAGACTAGAACTAGAAAATTGATTGGTAGTCTCTGCAGTCCTCCTTGGGCTGTTTCTTCTTCCATTTGACTTCATTTACCAATATGTTTCCATTTTCAGTCTTCCAGAAATTTGTGTAAATGCCTTAACCACTAGTAGTGCCCTTCCCATTCTCTTCTGTTTAAGGAAGTTATTCCTGTATTAGTTATATATCATCTCAAATGACATTGTATAACAGCAAAACACAAAGGCTCGCTGGTATACAACCATAAACATTTGCATAGTGGTGTTTTCCCTGGTAATCATCCTATCTAAGCAGGACTCAGCTGATTTTAGTTTGGCTTATCTTTCATTTGTAGTCAGCTTCAGGTGCACTAAGTGCTAATCGGCTGGGCCTTCTCCTGTATATGGGAGTAGACTGTCAGCAGGGCACATCTACTCTGCTCTATGTGTCTCTCACTTGTTCCAGCAGGATAGCCAAGACGCATTCTCAGGTCAAAGGTAGAGGTACAGGAGCAAGCACACTCAATTATGCAGGCATTTTTCAAACCTCTTTATATGTACTAACATCTCATCTGCCCAACCAGATTACATGGCTAATTCTGGAGTGTGCACAGAAGAACACTAAAAAGTTACAGGGTAAGATGTGTGGAGGAATAAAGAACTAAGGTCATGGATTGAGTTACTCTATCACATTTTCTTTTTGCATTGTTTTATCCTCGTGTTAATGGTGTCCCTGGAAGGAAGGCACATGTGAATGCTCAGTGCATCAAGTTCGCCTGGAAGACTTTATGTTCTTTCAGGTCACAAGTCATTACCAATGCTATTTCTGAGCCTAGAATGCCTCTCTTCCTCTCTTTATCTATTAATATGCTAACCATCTTTGAAAGACCAGATCAAATACCATTACTTAATGGAAGCCTTCTGTAAATGACATAAATTGTTTTTGCCTATTTAGTATCCATTCCCCATGCTCTGACAATAGAACTTCAGTTTCACTGTAGAGAAATGACTCTTCCTATTAGTCTTTAGAGTTTCTGGTGAGACAGAACACATTGTTCAATTTAAGTGGGTTTGTGATCTGGCCAATTGGCATCTGATCCCTTGGTGATAGTGATTGGTTCAGATATAGGCACATGAATTAAGCTGGTCTATGTCAAAGATAATACTGTAACTTAAGCTAAAAATAACAAAAAAAGAGGCTTACGCTTTTCACTGGAATTATGAAGCTATTAGGCTATAGTTCTGAAGCTTTTGTTGGTCATCTTTCTCACAACATGGGTAGAGTAGCTACTGAGTAAAGGCAACACACACACAAAAAGTAGATCTAAGTGATGGAAGCATAGAGATTGCCGAAGTCATGATGTAAATATCTAGATCTAGACATAACTCATATTTTCAGTTTGTTTCAGTGCTTTTCAATACCCTTGGGCATTCCAACTACTTGAACCAATAAATATCATTTTAACTTAGGCTCACCACTTTAGCACCAAATGAATTACGAGTATTTTCCCAAATGCCTGCCTCTGTTTTACTATGGCTGTTAAGTGCTCATCTCTTGAGCCTTGTTCCCTTCTCTCTGTTCTCTACTTTGAAAATTATTAGTAGGGGGAAACATCCAGTAAGGTTATACAGAATTATCAGAAGGGAGAGATTTTTCCACCTGCTTTTCCCTTCTCTGAAGATTCTAACATGCCCTTCAGTTGCCAATTAATTCTACATTGAACTAGTACAAAAGTAAGTTTATTTGGTCTCTCAGGTGTTTTGTGATGGTGGTGGGTTGAAAATTTAAGAAACCCTAACAATTATGTATTTTACAGCTTGCATTACAACTGGCTATTTCTAAATTAATATTTATTTGTGTTTGAAAAATATCTGATGTTTGTTCTAACCTGGAAGCTTCATGTTGACAGTGCCTAAGTATGTTTTGTTCATCAGTTTATCTTCAGGTCCTAAGACAGTGTCTGGCACATATTGGGGAGTCAGAGCATATTTGTTGTATGAGTTAATGTAGAAAATCGATTCTGTGTTTTATTTATTTCTATACCTGCATATAAATTAACTCAATAACTGATTCTTAAAATAAAAAATAAGCGACACGAGCCACATGTTTATTACTTTGCATCCTATGACTAGCACACACTCCTCCTCTTTATTCTGATCCTCTCTCTGCAAAGACATTTATAAACATATTTAGCGGTATTATGGATTCAGAGCTTCTCGAAGACAGCTTACCTGAAATTTTTTGATGTATTTATTCTTGATTGTGTGCCTGTTCTTGTATTTTTTACTCAAATCCCTTTTAAATTAGAGATCTTCCTGTGAAGCTTCATTTGTTTTGCTTAATGCTTTCTCTTTTGTAACTTTAGTGGACCGATCTTTCATTTAATAGCCCAAACTGTATTTCTCCAATCTTCTTTTATTGCTTTAGTTTCACTACCTTTTAGAATTTCAGACTATTAAATTACAGTGACCTTTTCTATGACATTTCTCATCTGAAAGTCACAACCTCCACCTTATTTCTACACTGCCATCATTAGGAGACAAGAGGGAGCCTTAGAGTTTCTAATCTCAGGATCAAAACATCTCTTCTCTGGTTTCCTCATATTGTTTATTTAAGAGGAAGGCTTGCAACTCTACGTGCTGCAAAGAAGATTGTTTCCTTCTAGCCTCCAAACTGCCCTTAAAAGAGTGAAAAAAATGTACATGCAACATGGCTGAATAGAGGCATCAGACATCAGAAAAAAGAACCAAAGTTAAAGGTGAATAATCATAACTCAAATAAAATATTGAGGGAAGGGTGTTTGGAACTTATAGAAGAACTCATGGAAATAAGGTGGGCACAAAAAAAAAGCAGAAATCAAGAGTTTGGCAGAGATCAAACTGAGAAACTAGGAGTCCCATGGAAAGAGTAGGTGGAGATATTTTGGGGGCTCCCCTCAACCCTGTAGCCAACTACTGGTTTCTGATCTACCAGAGAACTCCTCTGCCCTTGCAAGCTCAAGCATTGGCCTGGAGATAGAAAGCAGTGTCTTTTTGAACTTAGAGTCAAGAGCCCTGGAAAAGAAGTGGAGAGAGGCAGATCTTGTTCCTGTCTGCTCAGGACCTGGAAATGGTACAACCACCTTTGTCTCTATGGAGACCTTGGTGCATCTCACCATGAGCTTCCCCTGCCACTTCCATCAATATTGGTGGTTATGCTCATCACTGGGGTATCTGAAAACAAGATTGGTGGTCCAATTCGACCCAGCTTTGGCCCCCTCTCTGGAACTTATGAGGGATCTCAGGGCATAAGGCATTTCACAGATCACCCCATAGCCTGAGACAACAGAGAGCTCCTCCCAGTAAATAAATATCAAGCACATACCCACCTGTGTCTGCCACAGTTGGCTCTGACCTGTAAGCACCAGGCTTGAGGTTGAACTACACAATTCAATAAAAAACCTACTAACAGAAGTGCACCGTGCTGGGTAATGAGATAAACTGCCCAAAGCTTCCACAATCCCAGTCCTACAGAAGGTAATGTGTCTGCTTATATGCCAAGTACATTGCTAATACAACCAGCATTGGAGAAAGCCACTTCACAAAAGTTATCTATAACTAAGGAACTGATACAGGGCCTCGGCCCCCTGAAAGCATTCAGAATTGAAGCCAAATGACCAAACACAACATACATTATAGTCATAACCTCAAGAGGGTATAAAAATGTACCATCCAAATGCAAGTAAATTCAAAAATAAGAAGTGACAGTTTCTACAGATGGGATGTAACCATTGTAACAATTCTGGTAGTATGGAAAAATAGGGTGTTATGACACCCCTAAAGGACCATACTAGCTCTCTAGCAATGAATCCTAACTAAAATTAAAACTCTGCAGTACAAGGTAAAGAATTAAAGATATGGATTTTAAAGAAACTAAGAAAGATCCAAAGAATGTTTAAAATAAACACAAGTAAATCAGAAGAACAATTTAAGGTATGAATGAAAAATTTATAATAAAGAAATATATCTTTAAAAATTTTTGAGTATGAAAAATTAATTGAAGGAATTACAAAATAAAATTGAAAACATAAAGGTAAACTAAACCAAGCAGAGGAAAGAATTTTAGAGGTTGAAGACAGGACTTGAATTAACTCAGAGAAAAATAAAGATAAAATAATTTAAAAGATGAACAAAGCCTTTGAGAACTATGGGATTATGGTTAGTGTCCAAACCTACAAGTTACAGGTATTCCTGAGAGAGAACAAGAAAAAGTTAAATGTCTGGAAAACTATAGGAGTAAATAATTGAGAAAAACTTCCATGGTCTTAGTAGAGATTAAGGCAAGCAGAGTAGAAGTACAAAGGACTCCTGGAAGATACATTGCAAGACAAACTTCAAAAAGACATGTAGTCATCAAACAACCTAAAGACAAGAGATTGAAAAAAAAATCATCAAAGCAGCAAGAGAAAGGCCTTTAATTACCTGTAAAGAAAACCCCATTAGAATAACAGCAGACTTCTCAACAGAAATCTTACAAGCTATAACATTGGGGTTCTATTTTCAGTCTTTTTAAAGAAAAAGCTGTCAGCTGAGGATTTTGTATCCTGCCAAACTAAGCTTTATAAATGAAGAAGAAATAAAGTATTTCCCAAACAAACAAACATTGAGGGAATGTGTTATCACTAGAGTGGACCTACAAGAAATGCTCAAGCAGCTCTATACATGTAAACTAAAGCTTGACATTTGCATGATAAAAGCACACAAAAGTGTAAAACTCACAGGTCTCGTGAAGCAACTAAACAATAAAAACTTCAAAGCAACTAAGTAACAATTAATATTATTACAGGAAACAATCTCACATACCAATATTAATATCAAATGTAAATGAACTAAATGTTCCAATGAAATGATATAGATTGGCAGAATAAACAAACAAATAATATCCAACAATATGCTGCTTAGAAGAAACCTACCTAACTGAAAATGACACTATGAGACTCGAAGTAAAGTGGTGAAAAAAGATATTCCACACAAACTGAAACCAAAAGCAAGCAGGAGTAGCTATACTGATATGAGACAAAACAGACTTTAAATCAACAACAGTAAAAAATGACAAGATTATTATATAATGATAAAGGGATGAATTAAACAAGAAGATAGAACAATCCTAAATATAGATGCTGTTTATTCTTCTTAATTATTTGATGGAGTTAACAATTGAAGCTATCACAAACCGTATTTTTCATTGTTCAGAGGTTATGATTACTAATCCAATCATCTTCTTATTGATCTGTTCATATTTTCTATTTATTCATGATTCAATACTGGTAACTGTATGTTTCTAGAAATGTGTGCATCACACTGGTAATTAAAAAAATTATAAGTGAAAAAGTCAAATAGCAACTGGTAAAATTACTTGTAACGTCTTTGCAGGCACTTATGAGCACTCTAGATCCATATGTATTAGAGCAAATTTTCCAAATAATTTGAACCTCATAAACTAAGAGTAACACGTTAGAATGAAGATGTGGAATCTGAAAATTTTGAGCATACATATTACAAATCTAAGGCCTTTTCTCAATGATTGCTATGTTAAAATTTCTTTGTAACTTTGCTGGTTCAATTATGTAATGCCTAGACTGTAAGTTGATGACTTTGAGGTCAAATGGCCAATGTAGAAAGTCAAATAATAGGTTACTTTGGTGAATTAAGTCATACAAGTTTAGATGCTGGGGTGTGGGGAGAGAATTAACCAAAATTCTCAAATAGTCTTCAAAGTATCCTAAGTAATTTGTATTAGATAAAACTTTTTCCTTAGCTTGCTGGACAACTTTGTGATAACTAAGCTCAATTTACCTATTACATATTGCTCTCACCACAGGGCCTTTTAATGTTGCTTTGGTGAGAAGGAAGTTATGTAATTTAATGGCTTACACTTTTAACCAATGAAAACATCCCATATACAAATATTCTTCTGAAATTTGAGGGTTTATAATTTTAAAATATTACAGTAGTAGTCAAACATTGGTCTTAGCATGTAGCAATTTAAAATGCCCTTTTAGCATTTAAAATGCAAACATTTGAGGAGATTTTATTTTACAGTTTTCTATATTCTGCTGTGTTTTCTCAGAAACCAAATGCAAATCAACATCATCTAGAGTGTTATATTTATAGTACTTAAATATAAATGACAACTTCAATTTGATTAAAATAGGAGTGCATGCAGTATTAAAAGCTTCTTCTCCCTATGGCACCTAGGGCCAGTTTCCTTCTGTCCATAAAAATCACCTTATTCACTGAATATACAAAATATTCAGTTTTCTGATTCATCCTGTGTGGTGTCTTCTGAGTGACACTGAAGAAGCAGAAGGAGGGTGGTGAGGCAGATCACTTGCTGTGCCCTAAGTGTAGCTACTAGTTAAAGGGTGACAGTCCAGCACTGTTCACGTACGGATGACAATTTATTCTTGGACTCATCCTCAGCAGGTGTTGGGCCAGAAGCAGGTTAATTTTTCACATAATTTCTCAAACAGGTCATGCTGACGGTCACTAAGGTCACCAGTGACACATCTTCAAAGTTTTGGTTTATAAAAGGCAATGTACTCAGTGTTGGGCTGCCTAAGATAATTAAATTCTGGGCATTTGTCCTGGTAACAGACATAGAAGGAGCAATGGTGATGGCTTAGAACACTCTTAGCTTTCATAAAGGAGAAAGTTTAGATGAGAGCATAAGTTTGGATTTACATATGCATGGGGACCTTTATCTTCTGTCATTACAGCTTCTTAGTGTTGGGCATCATCAGTAGTGGATGATTAAATGTCATATCAGAGCTGGTCTCCTGTTTCTTTTGTGGGAAAACCGTAACATTTTATAGTGGATAAATAATTTTCAGCAAGGTAGGATTAGAACAATCCTGCTTGTTCTTTATATTTACCCCAGTCTTATTTCTCATTCCTTCTCTGCAGATACCTTAGGTTCAAATCAGCCTGAATTTTCCCTGAATATGCCTCCTTAATGTCCTAAAACCACACCTCTGCTTATAATAAATCTAGAACCTATAATGATCCTCTAACCCTAAACAAACTTGTCAAAATGTACTCTTCTTCAAACCCCCTTTCAAATATGTTTCCCTGTGTGGTTTGCATTTAATGCAACATGTATTGCATAGTTACCAGGTACACTGCTATATGAGGAAGACCCTCTTTTGTGTGCCCTTGTAAAGCATGACTTTCCTCCCATAACACAATTTTATTTTTTTTGTTTCGTTTTGTTTTGTGTGTGTGTGTGTGTTGTTGTTGTTGTTGTTTTTCTTGAGACAGAGTCTTGCTGTGTCACCCAGGCTGGAGTACAGTGGCACGACTTCTGCTCACTGCAACCTCCACCTCCCGGGTTCAAGCGATTCTCTTGCCTCTACCTCCTGAGTAGCTGGGAATACAGGCACATGCCACCATGCCTGGCTAATTGTTTTGTATTTTTAGTAGAGATGGGGTTTTACCATTTTGGCCAGGCGGGTCTTTTAAGTGAAATGTTTAAGCAGATTTTTCTAATTCTCTGACAATGGACTACTCAAAGTGAGGGAAAGTCTCTTATTCATCTTTCTAACCAGTCAGAATTTAGGACAGCTTTTGACATTAGAGTATCAATAATGTTTCTTAAGTAAAATAGCACAAAGAGATGACTATCAAACACATAAAGGTACTTTCATTCAAAGGTGTATCTACATGTTACTTGGCCTATTATTTAAAGATACTTTGTGAGACTTCTAAAACGACGGATAGTAAAAGTGTATTTATATCACCTTAAACTTGAGGCAGACAGGGACAAAAGAAAATAAGCCAAAAATTAAAGCTCCATCCTCAATGAAACCAGGAAGTGACTACTTTCTCAAAACATAAAATACAAAGAATATCTGCCACATAAAATGAAATTAGACTAATATGAAAAAGAAAACAAGGACGGATAAATATGATTATGATCTCTAGCTGGATGCAGAACTCTGTAAGTACAATATAATTTGTCCCTGAAAATTCTAATCAAAAATCAATTATTTGGCATTATAAGCCCCGAAATACAGATAGACTCAATAAGAAATTGAGTCTATCTGCTGAGCCTCTATGCCCAATCATACAAATGGAAAAAAAAAAAAAAAAAAAGAAACCACATGGAAATTTCAGCTATATTTTTTGTCAAATCTGTAGAAAAGATATGGAGGTAAAAATGGTTGGAGGAAATAGTGGAAAGTAAAATAAGATTTGTAACTTCTAACCAAGATCAACTGAATAAAATAATAAAAATGAAATGAAAATCTCCAAATAAACAACGAGATACAAGGAAAGCCAAAATGACAACCACCTTGTATGGTCTGCTTATTTCAGGGGGACAAATAGCGATAAAACTAAAGAAGAAGTATATCCCTAGGAGAGGAAAACATTTATAAACAAAGTCTTCTGAAATCATATGACTAAATTAAAGATATCTGCTACTCAGGATCACTCTCCCTAGTTTAAGTAGTTGGAAGCTCAGGAAGAACTGACACGGATATAAGGGAAATAATAAGCAATAAGGATGATTAGAACTAAGAACAGATATCTCCTCCAAAGGGACAAATCATGATCAGAGCAAGACTATAAATAATATACAACAGAAGAAGAAGTGCTATCCTCTTAAAAATGTTTCTTTTGACTCAACATTCCACTTGAACTGTTGTACATTTTTCACATTTTCTTTACTGCAAACTCCAAAAAGAAATTGTCTGGATTTATTATTCCCCAAATCTCTGCTCCTGTTTTCTCTTTAACCTGAAACAATCAGATCTTGCCCCTATTATGCCTCTGAAACTGCACTTATATAAGTCACATAGAAACTTTATATTGCTAAATCTGATGATTATTTTTCATACTATTTGGTCTATCTGAAGAATTTCACAGAGTTGAATACCCTCTTTGTGTTGCAGTTTATTTTTTGCTGGGCTTCAAAGACATCTTAGTCAGCTAAGTGCAACTTTCCAGTCAGTCTTCTCTTTGCTCCTTATTTCCTGGACTTGGAAAGCCTGCAATATCCCACGTGACATAGTTCAGGATTCTGTAACAAAGTTACATAGACCGGATGGCTTCAACAACAAGCATTTATTTCTTATGGTTCTGAAAGGTGGAAGTCTGAGATCAGGGTGCCAGCATGAGTAGCTTCTAGTGAGGGCCCTCTTCTGAATTGAAAACTGCTGATTTCTCCTTGTATTTTCACATGGCAGAAAGAGAGCCAGGTAGATGTCTGGCCTCTTCTTATGTGGGCACCAATCGCATTATGAGAGCTACCATTATAATGTAAATACTTTCTAAAGGACCCACCTCCCAATACCATCACATTGTAAATTAGATTTCCCAAATAAATTTGGGAAAACACAAACATTCAGCCCACACCACCAGACCTCTGTCATTTGGCCTATTATCTTTTATATTTATACTTACTACTTGGGTCATCTCATCTTTAAATACAATCTATACACTGATTACTCACAAGTGTATACCTACTGTACAAACTTCTGTTTGGAAATCTAAATTGTTACATCATAACATCTACTTAACATCTTCTCTCATATGATTGATTGAAATATTAAACCTAACAACTCCAAAACTGAGCTACTAAACTTTCACTTTCAAACTGCCTCTCCTGAAGTATTCTCCATCTCAGCTGATGACAACTTCTTTCAGTTGCTCAGACCAGTTACCAAGCTATCCCTCCTTAATTCCCGTCTCTTTTTTCTCACTCCATATTCAATCCATCTATAAAGAATATTAGCTCCCCATAACCACCCTGATCTTGGCTATCCTCTTCTATTACTTGGATTACTGCAATAAACTCATTGTTAGCTGTCCTCCTAATACCCTTGCTGCCCTTTCATCAGTTTTCCACAGAGCAGCCAGAATGACTGTATTAAATGTAATTTAAATTACATCTCTTCTATTATCAACATTCATCAAAATCATCAAAATTTTATTTACCTTTCTATTTACAATGCAAATGACCTCACAATGATCTATAAACCCTACATGATCTGCTCCATGTCCTTACCTTTTTAACATCAGGCTCTTGTTAGTCTCATGCATACTCATTCCACTCCAGCCTTAGTAGCTCTGTTAAACAAATATATCAGCAAATTTCCATGTAGAAACTTGGCACTGATTTTTCCCTTTGTCTGGAGCATTTTTCCTCATTATCAAAATTCTTTTTTCCCTCACATTGTTTATGTTTTTATTTAAATAACAACCTTACAGCAACAACTACTCTAAAATTGCAACTGTCTCCCACAATATCTTATACTTCATCTCTACTGCTTTCTTTTTACCTCTAGCACTTAATATACTATACATTGTATTATGCATCCATTTTATTATGTATATCTTCCCATTGGCATATAAGCAATATGAAGGCAATTTTATTTGTTTATGTACTACTGTAGCCCTGATATCTAAAAGAATGCTTGGCACATTGTAGGCACTCAATAAATATTTATTAAATAAGTAATTGAATATGCAGGGAAATAAAATAAAATTTTATAAAATATGAACGCTTTATATATGGACACTTTATAGTAAACAAAAATATATATGAAAAGTAAAGTAAAAGGTTGAAGAGGGATATAGAACAGTAAAATTGTCAGAGGAATAAAAAAAATGATAGAAACTACAAAAAATGGAAAAGACCATTCAGAAAACCATGGAGGCCAGGCTGGAGAAATTGCACAAACACAAGGACATGCAAAGACACGTGCAGACACATATTCACTATAAAGTGACAGAAGTTAGAAGAGAGAATGTGATGTGTTTAGATGACAAGTTTCAGCATTTATGTAACTGGTGTTCTTGAAGAAATTAACAGATCAACAAAAAAGAAAAAAATAAACAGCATTCAAATACTCATAGCAGAGAAATTCTCTGAAATAATGAAAGACATATATCTGAATGTCCAAATGACACGCTGTTTTAGGGAAATGATACAAAATAATCAACTCCAGAACATATCTTGGGGAAGTCACTACATGCGAATTATAAATAATTCAATAGATGTCTAGACAGGGAGAAAAGCAGATCACTTATGCAAGGGTGGAAATTATTATGAGTTTTCCACAGGAACATTCAATGCCAGAAGTCACTGAAACAAAACATACAGAATTTTTTGGAAAAAAGAAAGATCAAGACTCTATAATTTTATAATTCAAAAAAGCTCATCAAAGAACAAAAGTGTTAGACAGACAAATCCTGCAAGGTCTGCCTTATATGTGGAGTATAAAACATTGAACTCATACAAGTACAGAATAGAATACTGGTTACCAGTGGCTTGCAGAGAGGAAGAAATTAGGAAAATGTTCATCAAAGAACACAAAATTTCAATTAGATAGGAGGAATAAGCTCAAGAGATCTATTGTACAATATGATGACTATACTTAATAATGATATATTGTATTCTTGAAAACTGAAAATAGAGTATATTTTAAGTGTTCTCACCACAAAAAGGATATGTGAAATGATGCATATGTTAATTGGCTCGGTTTAGCCATTCCACAATGTATACATATTTTAAAACATTATTTTGTACACAATAAATATATACAACTTTTATTTGTCAAAAAAATGTACAAAGGATGTGGCACTTAAGCATTAGTACCCATGACAACATTAAGCCAATTCAGAAAGCAATAAAAAATAAATAATTCAGCCACAGATAAGTTGTAGTTTAAACGAAAACCATTGATAATCCATTTAAGTATTTAATATATAATAGTGATGAAAAATATAAAATTTAACTTAATAATAAATATTATATTCATTGATAATTCAAAAATGAGGAAAGGAAATTGACTCAGAGTTTGAAAATAAGGGAGGCCATATGCGCACGTGTATAACACACATTAGAGCAAATGTAAAGAAAAACCAGAAAATGACATTAATATCATTGAAAAATTTAAGAGAAATAATTTAATGACATTTTTAAAAGAGATATTTTGTATTGAAAATGGTTACAATCCACAATGAAGAGCTTGCTGTCCTCTGTTTTGAAACGTTATGGACAAATAACATAGCATCAAATTCATAGATCAAACTCTCAGGAAGAAATGGAGAGAAACTTATTAGTTATAGAGATTTTAAATCATGTGTTGTAGCTCAGCACAAATAAAATACGCAAAAATCAATAATGCAGATAATTATTTTAAATAGTTAATAAGGTCAAATATATAGATAAAACAATGTATGCTGTAATTAGACAATAAACTTTCTTTCAAGCAAATTCCCAAAAATAGAAAATATACAGGCCAAATTATCCAACTACAGAGCTATGCAACTAGCTACTTATAAAAAAAAAAAAGAAAAAAGAAAAAGAAAAACCAACAGAGCAAAATAATGATGTAGAAATTATTAGCAACAAAAACAAATTGTTTGCCGTATAGTTCTTGTTCCATATAGGAAACTAAAATTAAAATCACAAACTATCTGAAAATGGAGATAATAGAAAGAAAATGTATCAAAGGCTTTGATCAAAGCTATCTCAGAGGAAGTTACATTGTCATATAAAGTTACACCATTAAGTATGAAAGAAAGAAAGCATGTAATAAGTAAAATTAAAGTAACTTCACATAAAGCAAAAAATAAATGATTAATAATATAAATAAAATATTAATGATTATGAAAAGTGAAAAAAATAGAAGAGCAATAAACTACTTCCAAAAGTTTGGTGTGCCAAATAATTGAGAAGATATAAAAACCACTAGCTAATATAATCAGCAAATATTTGAGAAATCAAAAATATAGAAAATTACAAATAACATGGGAAAATGATATAAAATGCTAATAATGTTTTAAGTATAAGAAAATTATTTGCACAAATTGTATGCAAATTAAATAACTGGATAAAATAACTTTCTAGAAAAATATATCAAAATTTATTCACAATAATAAATAATACCTAAACAGTTATTTTATTTATTTATTTTTAATTTTTTTTTTTTTTTGAGATGGAGTCTCACTCTGTCGCCCAGACTGGAGTGCAGTGGCACAATCTCAGCTCACTGTAAACTCCGCCTCCCGGGTTCATGCCATTCTCGTAAGCAGTAACTACGGGAGAAACTAAAAATATTTTTCAGAGCTAATCTTCCCCAGAATTTCCCATTCATAATTTCAGAGAGAAGTTTTCCAAAATGAAGAACATAAAGATAATTCCAGTACTATTTAAAAAGGTACAGAACACGGAAAAGAATCAAGGTTTCATGGTTTCATGTTTTTAATAAAGTAAACATTGCATAGATAGCAAAGTTTCACAAACATAACACAATGAAAACTACAGAACAGTCTCATTGTGTACTATTGATGCCAAAAATTTAAATAGGATATTGCATAGAACTTCCAGTAGCATATTAAGAAAAAAAATCAACCACTTTATTCCTCAGTTTTCTCATCCAATCAATGGGGAATTAAACAAGCTCATAGGAATTTAGTGAGGGCCAAATAAGTTAACCCAGGAAAAGAGTTTAGAGAACAACCACTGAATCATAGTAGATGCATGGATAGAGACATAGAGAGAGAGAGAGAGAGACAGACATGGATAAAGGTAGGTAGATAGATTTATTGCCAATTTTGTCCATTTAAAAAAGGTACAGAGGGAGTGGCACTTATGTAATAAATATTTGAGTTCACGGCTGACCATTGCTCAGTACTGAGCACTAATATGTGTTTGTTTGTGTCTTTGTTGTCTGTCTTACCTCCTATAATGCATGAGCCATAAGCAAATCAACTTTGTCTTGTACGATGCTGCATCATTCCGGAAGGATATTTTCACAGGGTGTGGAATGGGATTAGTTCTTATGCTTATAAAATCATTGGCTTCCAATGAGTGACAATTCCATAAACCAACTGGTGTAAAACAAACTTTCTTCTTGGCCCCCGCCCTAGCAGAGCTGAAAACAATAGATTTTCCATTTTTCTATCAGCCCTTGGATCACTTTACCTCAAAAAGAATTTGTTATGTGAAAACCACATACTTTGAACAAAAATTAGCTTATTTTGGCAAGTGTGACAAAATTTCTTCAGAATTCTGCTAGGATAGTTTGAGGGTAAGAATAATTAGTATGCTTCCCAGGCCATCCCCAACCCAGGCCCTTCAATGAAGTACTATAGGGGTTATTTTCTTACCTGACAGAATCTAACCCACTTTCTGAGAACCAAATTATCTGAGTTAGTGTATCTCCTCCTGGGAGTGCATGTGCTTCATTGAAATTCACTGGAGTCACTCATCAGAGGATCTAATTGTCTGTCCCTGTGAGACTGTCAGCCACAAGAAATGTGTCACTGATTTTAACAATAAAAAGTTAGTTTCTGAAGTTGTTCCATTTGAAATGGATGGGGTTCAAATGTCCTCTGAGTAGGCAGCATAGAGTGTCCTGCTTATAAATGTGGAACTTCATTAGGTTACACACCCACTATTATCTCACTTTTCATTTCAAAAACTTACTCTCTTTTGTCATAATCACTCCTATAGGTCTGATTTTGGCAGGCCTATGCTATTTGCAGAGTAGATTAAACATCAGAAGCAAAAAGCCAATCAAGATGCCTTAATAGTTAAAAGGAACATTTATGATCACCTATTATACCTCCCACAATTTTCAGATAACAAAGAATGATAGTCTACAATGACAATACTTTTTCTGCACTATGCCACCTCACTTCCATGCCAAACTTAAGTCATGCATTGTGAATAATAAACATAAAATGAAGGTATATTTAAGAATTGGTTCCAACTGGGTGACATGAAAAAAAGAAGCTTCCCTTATGAAAGATTTGCCACATGAAAAACATCAAGAGAACTTCTGATTGAAAATGACATCTAGGATAGAATCACTTCTGAAATGGCAGAGTAAGGACTTCCAAATTTTTATTTTTCCATGAAAGCAATGAAAATGTCAGCAAAAACTGTCAAAAGTAATTGTTTCAGAATTACAGAAATTAACAAAAGGCTTGTGGCAATCTAAGAAATGTTTATTGAAGAAAAACAACAAGAAGAGTAAGAACAGTAAAGTTTGTAGAGTTTTAATTGTTTTATTCCCATTCCCCACTCCAGAGTGCCACAGAATCCTTGAAAACAGCCTCACAAAAACAATAGTTGCTGAAAGTAGTGACCTAGCAGACCATGTAGAATGCAGAATTGCTATGGAACTCTTAACACACAATATCCAAAGAATAGTCATCATTTGACCTTTCTGGCAGCTTACTGAAAACGCTACTTGGAAATAAAAAAAAAAAAAAAACATAGAGTTTGTCTTTACTTAATCTGATTCTGAGCTCTCTTGAGTGGAAAAGTCTTATCGCCAGGTTTTCTGTCAAAAGCAATATCCAAAAATTAGCTGGGCGCGGTGGCAAGCACCTGTAGCCCCAGGTTATTCAGGAGGCTGATGTGGGAGGATCAATTGAGCTCTGGAGGTTGAGGCTACAGTGAGCCATGATTGTGCCACTGCACTGCAGCTTGGGTGACAGAACAAGACTCTGTCTTAAAAAAAACCCATCAATTTCTTAATATTTCAGCTGCATGAAGTGATGATAGCAGTTAGGATTAAGAAGAGATTGGTCAAAAATATAAAATGAATGCCTGTGGAATGAGATGTTCATAGGGGGCTTTGAAAAACTGCATGCTTTTCTGGGGACGTACAAGGCAATGCATAAATAGAGGGCTGTGTAAATGCCCAGAGAACACTGGGAAAGACTCAAAGCTTTCTACATAAAGCTTTTACTGATCATAGGGTTCTACATAAGCAGAAAGTGAAAGCTAAGGAAGAATTGTCAACTGCCTGCCTGAGAGATTAAGACATGCCTAAGTACAGACATAGAGACCTTGAAAAAATCTGGGAGAAATATCGATTTGGGGATTTAAGTAAACTTCTGTTTAATCATGATCTGTCTACTTCATCTGCTTAGATTATTCAGGGAATCAGACTGTGAAGGCAGAGGGAAGGAAACAGTTCAGTATGGAAGATGTGTACTCAATGAAAGATGCTGACATGAAGAATCTGTGTGCATGAATCATATTTTGGCAGATGGCATTTCATTTTTAAGTCACTAGAGGAGTTGTATATTGGTATGGAATGTAGTACTTTTCAGTTACCTGGATGCTATGGGTCAGGAGAAATAATAACGTAAATACATCTCCAGAAGAATATCTACCCAATGGCCAACACAAACGGAGCACTAACTGCCACTTTCTGTGGCCTCACGTTCTACTAAGAGCTCCGTTTCCCACAAGCATCGCTATGAACATCAAGGCAATACCACCAAATGAGGACCAGTAGGCTGGTTAGTCTTATGTCTTGCCCAGTTTGCTGCAAATGAATACCTTTTTTTGAATCTCTAGTCTATACAAATTTACCTAACCCTATCTCAGCTGTTTTCATGGATATGGCTAAAGAAGAGGATTCCATGACTTCATCAGCATGCAAAACCCAAGCTCTGTTTCTCTTAAATTAATGTTTTCTACTTAGAGAATATAAATTGTGATGGATACACAATAAAGAGTCTGGTGTGTTCAGTTTTCCAAAACAAAGGGATTTCTTTTTCAGTATTAACTCGTTTTTCCATGAAGAAAAAGAAACTTATTAGAAACTTTTAGAAGAAAGATCTCGACTTTAAAACTTGAGAAGATGAAGAAAGGAAATTTCATCTATATGCATTTTATTAAACTACTATCCTCACAACATTCTCACCATTTCTGTCTCTCTCTCTCACACACACACCCACACACACAACTAACTTACTTTGAAGGACTAGGTTATGGAAAGTCCTCTCCTAAATCTTGTGCACCTCCATTTAAATCAGGAAGTTCCAGCAAAGTCTTCTATACTTTCATATCCCTTTTTCCTTAGCCACAGTTGATGGGTTATGCACAGATCACCAAAGGGGGGCAAATCTTAGTACTCTGACTCCACAGTTGCGTATCATTGATCCCAAGATAGGCACACGATTGACGCCTAGACAAATAAAATCCTAACTTGATTTTTTTTTTTTTTTTCAAAAAGGAGCAGAGGAAAGAGACATAGTCCCCTTCTGGGTATGACATATGAATGTGAAGCATGAGACCTACTGGTGGATATGTTTTCTACAGTGTGGAGAAAATCAGGTTGAGTAGATGAATTACAGAGAAAGAATCCACATGATATTAAAGTTCATTGTTCCAATTGTCCTTGAAAACATTTGCCCCATTGCCATTTTCATGATTACACGAGCCTCAGAGTAAATCCTGCTGCTTACCTCAGCTAGAAAAGAAAGCTGGTGGTTGTATGTAGTGGACAGGAGGTAGTAGAAAAATATTTAAGAGTAGATGTTGTAAGGACTGAGTAATTAATTGGATGTAAATGTTCAGAAAGACGAAGTCATGAATGTTGCCCAGATTTCTGGCTAGGACTATTGGGTAAATAAGTAGTTTCATTCACAGAGCCATGAAATACAGATAGAGAAGCTATTTGGTGCAGATGATGAGTTAAGTTTTGGGTATGGTTATTTTCAGGTGCCCATTCAACATTCAGATATATATATTAAGTAGAGAGTTTTGGATCTCAGAGTAAAGAACTGTGCTAGGGACTCATAATATTATGGAGTCTTCTGTTTATAATTGAACTCAGGGAGTATATTAGATTGTCTAAGGCAAAATGAGACAGAAAGAGGAACGAGGAGCCAACTTTTAAGGGCCAGCTATAAGATAATGAGACTGCAAAGGAGAATAAGAAAAAAGTAGCTAGAGGACCAGGAGGAGAACCAGGAATGTGTGGCTGTTCAGAAGCCAAGGGAGTGTTCATGAGCGAGTAGTCAATTCTGTAAAATGTCATAGAGCTATGTAGTGTAATGAAAACAAAAACTATTAACTGGAGAAATATAAAGGTTTTTGGTAATCATAAAGTAAGCCATTTTGTGGAAACATTAATGGTGGAGCTGTAGGAACAAACTGGAGTGGTTTAACAAGTAAATAGATTGGTCTAGGCAATTATTATTTAAAGATGACCCTAAAGGCACAGGCAACAAAAGCAAAAACAGACAAATGAGATTGCATAAAAATTGAAAGATTATACACAGCAAAGGAAATAATCAGCAGAGTAAAGAGACAACTTATAGAATGGGAGAAAATACTCGCAAAGCATATAGCTCATAAAGGGTTACTATTCAAAATACATAAGGAACTGAAACACCTCAATAACAAGGAAACAGCCAAGTTAAAAAATGAACAAAGTATCTGAATAGGCATTTTTCTAAAGAAGACATACAAATGGCTGATGGGTATATTTAAACATAAAAAACTACATCACTAATCATCAGGGAAATGCAAATCAAAACCACAATGGGATATCACATCATACCTGTTAGAACAGCTATTATCAAAAAAATCAAAAGATAATAAGTATTACTGAAAATGTAGATAAAAGAGAACCCTTGCGCACTTTTGATGTGAAAGTAAATTGATACGAATATTATATAGACAACAGTATTGAGGTTGCTCAAAAATTAAAACTAGAACTACCATATGACCTAGCAATCCCATCTCTGGGTATATATCCAAAGGAAGTAAATTAATATGTCAAAGCGATATCTTCATTTCTTTTCATAGCAACATTATTCACATTAGCCAAGATATAGAAAAAACCTGTGTCTGTTGACAGAGAAATTGATAAAGAAAATGTGATCTGTCTCTATCACTCTCTATCTCTGTCTATATCTCTATCTTTAATCTCTCTATCTCTATCTCCATCTCTATATCCAGATGGCCCTCCATACTCACAGGTTTCGCATCTGCAGCTTTGACCAGTCACAGATCAAAATCTGCCCACAGGGAAGCCTAACTGTATGTATTTTTCATCGAAGGTTAGTCGAATCTGTGGATGCAGAATCTGAGGATATGAAGAGCCGACCTTACTGTGCTATTTTATATAAGGCCCTTGAACATTCACAGATTTTGTTATCTTCAGGGATCCTGGAACCAATCATTTGAGAAAACAGAGGGCCAACTGTATGTAAAATGAAGTATTATTCAGCCTCAAACAAAGAAGAAAATCCTGCTGTTTGAAACAACATACATGAACCTGAAGGACATTATGCTAAGTTACATAAACCAAACACAGAAAATCAAATAGTACTTTATCACATACTTGAAATTTGCTAAGAAAGTAGATTTTAAGTTTCTCACCACACACACAAAAGGTAACTATATTAGGTGATGGGTATGTTAGTTAATTTGACTGTGGCAATTATTTCACAATATATATATATACATGTAAAAGAACATCACATTTTGCACCTTAAATAGATACAATTTTCCTTTAAAAATTAAAATAATAATGAAGTGGATAGATCATGAGGTAATGAAGAGAGCAAGTAGAGGTGACTCACTTGAGACATTTGCTTCTGAAAGTAAGAAAAAAATAAAGAATTAGTTGAAGAGGGAAACCTGCAGTGAAATTGTTTACCTCTATTTTTAATAACTTTCTTTTTTACCTAATTATTAGTATTGGTATGAGGCTGACACCAGATCCTGAAGTCTCTTGAACGCCATCTTTGAGTTTGGGATTTTTTTTTTTTCTTTTAAGCAATATGGTACCGTTGGAACTGGCATAAACAGATCTAGATTTTAGTGCTAGTAACAGAGATTCTAAGGGTGAGATTAACAAACAGAGATAAACAAGGTGACTATTATAACAGTACAGCTAGGAGATAAATGTCTAAAGGCAGTAGCAGTGGACTTTCAAATATTAAAACGTTGCAATTAACAGAGTACAGCTACAAGGATAAGGAAAATCCTAAGGATGACACAGATATATTAATCCTGAGTAAATGGATAGATGATGGTGTCACATAAGGCACTGAGGAATACAAGAGGGACAAGCTTGTGGGTACAGTGATGGTTTAATTTGGATACATTTTACATGTGAAATGCCACAATAGAAATGCGTAAGGCTGGGTGTGGTGGCTCACACCTGTAATCCTACCACTTTAGGAGACTGAGGTGGGCGGATCACTTGAGGTCTGGAGTTTGAGACCAGCCTGGCCAACATGGTGAAACCCCGTCTCTACTAAAAATACAAAAATTAGCCGGGCGTGGTGGTGGGCACCTGTAATCCCAGCTACTCAGGAGGCTGAGGCAGGAGAGTCGCTTGAACTTGGGAGGCAGAGGTTGCAGCAAGTCAAGATCACGCCATTGCACTCCAGCCTGGGCAACAGAGCAAGACCCCATCAGGAAGGGAAGGAAGGGAAGGAAGGGAAGGAGGGAAGAAGGGAAGAAAGAGAAAAAGAAATGTGTAGTAGATGTATGGGAAATGGGGAGAGAGGATTAGGTAAAGTGAAAAATAACTGCACTTAAGGTGTTTCATTGCATAGAGGCTTGGTGTAAACTCTCAAAAAGAAAGTTTTAATTTTAAAGCTATATGTGTGTTTTTATTTTCCTAGACTGAACATATACATATATATATAATATATGATACATAAAATATGTATTATGTATATAAAATGTGTGTGCATGTGTGTGTATGTGTGTGTAGAATATATATAATCATAAAAGATACAGATTCACTAATTTAAAAGGATTCCCATCTCTAGGAAACTGTGTGTACCAAGAGTTCTACAAAATAGAATAATAAATAATTCAATAAAATCCCAGGGGATACTTCAGGGGAAAAATAACTTTTTTTGTGCGTGTGTGCCTGAAGAAATCGGCACATTTAGGTTGACAACTTTAAATGATATCTTTTTGTTTTCACAGAAAAATAAACAACGCTTTCCCTTGGTTTATTATTAATATGGTTGCTCATATAGGTTTGAAAATTACTCATCAAGATACATAATCATGTTGAATACGCAGTACCCTACGTTTATCCTGATAGTTTGGGGTTGGTTGCCCTTTGTGGAGCACTGGAATGTGCAAGCCTTTGAAATCAATTTCATCTTGTTCTGTTAGGAAGAAGGAGCTTGTTAAAACTTTACATGAAATATTGGGAAAATACTATATCAAATTTGTCTGTTGAGTCAGAGTGAAATATTAGTGTGCGTATGCATTGTATTTGAACTGCCACCTTACATCAAGGGATTCTAACTTGGAAACTTCATTCTTTGTATGCTTTCTCCCCAGTTTTGACATCCGGTCCAGACACAACTTAATATATACCTATTTTTCTCAGTGATATGGTAGGCATGAAACTTTCCTCCGCTTACAAATATTTTTTAAGTTTCTTAGTTATTTTGAAATAAGGATACTTGTTAAATATATTAGATTGTCAAAAGATTCTGCTATAGTTGTAGTGCATTAATTCCAGGCAATAACTTATATGGTATGAGAAGGACAGTAGCATTTATTAGGGTAGAATATGACTGGAAACATACTTCTACTGATGCCAACCAAACTGTCTCCATGTGCGTGATGTTTAATATTGAGTGTCAACTTGATTGGATTAAAGGATGCAAAGTATTGTTCCTGGGTGTGCCTGTTGGGGTGTTGCCAAAGGAGATTAACATTTGAGTCAGTGGACTGGGAGAGGTGGGCACCATTTAATCAGTGGCCAGCACGGCTAGGATAAAAGCAGGCAGACGAACGTGGAAAGACCAGACTGGCTAAGTCTTCCGGCCTCCATCTTTCTCTCATGCTGGATGCTTCCTGCCCTCGAACATCAGACTCCAAGTTCTTCAGCTTTTGGACTCTTTAACTTACATCAGTGGTTTGCCAGGGGTTCTCAGGCCCTCAGTCACAGACTTACTTTTGAGGTTTGGGAACTTGGAGTGGCTTCCTTGCTCCTCAGCTTGCAGATGGCCTATTGTGGGACTTCACCTTGTCACTGTGTGAGTCAATACTCCTTAATAAACTCCCCTTCATATACACATCTATCCTATTAGTTCTGTCCCTCTAGGAATCCCTGACTAATACATTGTGTGACCTTGAGAAAGTTACTGAAGCTCTCCAAGACATAAGCTGTCTCTATACAATGACAACCTGGAGTTATCTGGGAACATCAAGACAATGATCCACATTCAGAAACTCTTGCATTACCTTCCTATCCTGGGGTTAAGTTCCCCTGCTCCATCTTCCCAGATCAGTTTGAGGAAGTCTATCACTGTCTTTACTATAAAATTTTGAAAGATTCTGTGCATAGGCCTGTATCATGAGGTTTTTTGCCATGTCTGTTCATCTGTCCCTCATCTCTGCATGGAAAAGTACTTGGAATTATAGTAAGTGCTCAGTAAACCTTTATTACACTTAACTGAATATTTTCCTGTTTTCTAATTAATTATCTAATCTTGTGAAGTATTATCCACTGTTATTTACAGCTTTACCAGCAAAGAAGACATACCGTTATGTATCCATTTTAAACATCAACTGCTCTAAAAGGTCAGAAAAGTTCTCAAGCTATCAGAATATTGTTGCTGAATTACAAAATGCCAATTCAATTTTCAATAAAAAGACCCTATTATTGTCCTGTTCATTCATTCTGGCTGATTATACAGGGTAAGTCATACCATGCATAATGAATTTGGTTTTTGATGCAAAAGATATAAGTGATAGGAAGAGAAGATACAGGCCCTTCAGCCTCAAGACAATCAGAAATCCAATCCCAATTTTAGAGTTGATGAGTTACAAATGGAAATATATTTGCATATGCAAATAAGTATAGACAGAATATCGCTTTGACCTAATATCCTTAGGTCAAAGAGAAAGCAGGAAATCTTCAAAAATAAGCACATTCCCTAGAGCAGTTTGACATGGGTAAACATAGACTATTGGTGCAGCATGTTGAAATAGGAAAAATCATCAATTATTCACATTAATTTTGTCAATAATTCAGCAAGAATATATTCTGGATATGGCAAAATGCTTGGTGAGCTATACAATACTATATAGAGTGCTTGGTGAGCTATACAATACTATATAGAGTGCTTGGTGAGCTATACAATACTGTAACAAATTTAGTACCTAACCTCACAAAGCTCATCACCTAGGAAGACAAAGACATGAATTCACATCACTATAATATCAAACAGGCGATAATGGGTGCTAGAGCAGAGGTTCAAAATACTATAGAAACAGACACAGATAGAGGGGGAAACTCATTTTGACCAAGGATTGAGAAAGAATTGGCAAAGAAAGAAACATTTAACCTTGATATTATCTTGAAGAACAAGTAGTTTTTTGACAAGAAGACATGAGGAGAATGGTAAAAGCATAGCTCAGAAGTGGGAAGAAGGACTTTGGAAAATTGCAAGCAGTCAACTTATGTGGAGCTGAAACACAGTGTATTAGTCTGTTGTCACAGTGCTATAAAGAACTGCCTGAGACTGGGTAATTTATGAAGACAAGAGGTTTAACTGAGTCACAGTTTCACAGGCCCTACAGGAAGCATGGCTGGGAGGTGTCAGGAAATTTACAATCATGGTGGAATGGCAAAGGGGAAGCCACCACATCTTCACATGGTGGCAGGAGAGAGAGAAGGAAGGGAGAAGTGCTACATGCTTTTAAACAACCAGATCTCTTGAGAACTCACTCAGTATCACGCGAACAGCAAGGGGGAAATTTGCCCCCATAATCCAATCATCTCCCACCAAGTCCCTCACCTAATATAGGGGATTACAATTCAACATGAGATTTGAGTGTGGACACAGAGCCAAACTGTATCACACAGTGTACTGAATATACTTGTTGCTTATTGTTTATTGTTTTGGTTTGCCATAATCTCTTGCCTCTTTCTTCTAGTAATGACATCCTCAGTATCTTTGGAGTTGATATTCCACTTTCCTTTCATGTAGTTCACTTGGAAGTGAACGACTCCAGTGGTAGGACATAAAACCTAGGCCTGGCCAATGAATTCACAGAACCCCCTTAGTCACAGGGACTGATTTAGAAGTGGACATAAGACCTCAGCTTGTCCAATCAGAGTGAATGTGTGGACTTGTACAGAATGTACTGGGAATTTATATACTCTTTCCCACTGCCCTTACAGGTGGAAAGTCATAAGCCTGTAGATTCTTCAGGTAACTATGTGGAGCCTAAGAATGAAGACAACACAGGTGAGGACATAGCTAAGAATGGAAATGAATCAAGACAGGATAACATTGGGATCAAGAACTCCTAGGGATCAAGTCTCTTCCAGGGACTTTTACATATAAGCTAAAAAATTCTCTTTATTTAAAGTAGGTGTTCTGTCACTTGTATCTAAGGGGTCTTGCCCAATGGAGAATAAGATGATGAATGAGAGAAAAAAGTATGGAAAATTATGGCATAACTTACGTCAGAAACGTGTTACATGGGTCTCATTTTTATCGCACTCCCCAAACATACAGGCTGCTTTACAGAAGATTCAAATACTGCTGATAGGCAAGTAATCAAGGTCTGAAAGTTATGGAAATATCTTCAGCAGTTTCTTGCCCTTCTAGTGGGGTTCCTCATTTTTCCCATCTTTCTAGAAGCCAAATAACAAGCAGCCATTCTCCCGGATCCAAAGTACCCCACTAATTCACTTCAAAAAATACAGCACAACTGGTACCACAATCATCCAGAATCTGTACCAGGATATAATTTGCAAGAACAGTTTTGAATATAATTTTCTATATTAGGAAATTGTATCATTTTATAGTCATGCACAGAACTTTGTGACCTTGCTAAAAATATGTTGCCCCTAGTTATGTTAAAAATATAAAAGGTCTTAAAAAGAAAAGTGAGGTTCATGGAAATGATGAAAAGTTCCTTCTAGCAGAGAATTGCAAGAGCCTTTATAATGTTAATAGCAATAATCCTCACTTATTTTATAATATTTCATTTATTATCTTTTAAAACATTAACCGAATGCCTGCTGTGCTAGATATTTAGAAGATATAAGTGAATCTGTTGTTTCAGCCCTCAAGGAACTCAGAATTATGGTAGGAATAGATAAGACTATTTTTCTTTCCTTTCTTCGTTCATTCAAAATGTATTTTATATATCAGGCACTGATAGGTACTGTAGGTTGAGCAAGAGATAATGACAAAGGCAGAAATCTGGCCCGAATTGGGTTGGCTATGCATTGATAAAATGCTGGGTAAAGAGCAGAATAAAGTGATATATTCACTGGTATGTAATAGCCAAGGCAGAGGCAAATCAAATGATGTTAGATCTAGAAGAAGAAATAGACTCCACACTGTTTGGGGTTGTTGCTCTCTTGGCCAGTGACTCTGACAAGGAGATTTTTTAAATTAAACTTTCTATTTTGGAATAATAGATTCACAAGAAGGAGTAAAGATAGAACAGACAGGTCTTCTGTACTCTTCACTAAATTTGTCCAACTAGTTACATTTTATGTAACTGTAATAAACCATGTAATTGATATTGATACAATGTGTGAGTACAGTTCTATGTTAGTTGATCACATATGTAGATAGGTATAACTACCTCCTCAGTTAAGATATAAACTATTTCATCACTATAAAGGTCTCCCTCAAGCCACCTCTTTATAGTCACAACCACGACCCCCTGTCCCCACCATCTCTAACCACTGCCAACAACTAATATGTTTTCCATCTCCGTGGTTTCTGACAAGTTTCTAACTCTATGTATGGGAGTGATGCCCTTTGAGTCCAGTGGTGAATCCATGTATCATTGTCCTCAATTTCTGACTCTGAAGGAATGTAGCAGAGCCTGTGCTTTTAGTGTGTAGTTACAACAAAACTTAACAATAGAAACAAAGGAGAGGAGGACGCCAGTGGATTCTGAATTTTTCATGTTGGTAGTGTTGTTTAAATATTTGAATTTTTGATAATCATTCAAAATAGTTTAATATTATGAGTAAGGCATGTTGATTTTTTAAAATAATTGTGGAATAATTATCTCTGTATTATTCATTATCAGAGTCTAGGAAGAGGTTACTCAATTCTCAGAATTGCAAGAGATAGTTTTCGTATTGTGAATCATCACTTTGGGGAACCCCATTAATGTAACAATGTAAGTTTGTTTTTTAACCAATATTCTTCATGGTCGATTATCTTGGTCACACCACATGCATTACACATGTATATTCCTTATGGGGTTTTTAGTAAGACAGAAGAAAATTCTGGCAACTTCTCAAAACGAAATGTTTCAATCTTCAGGATACAGTTCTCCTAGGGAAAACCATTGTCTTAGACATCTGCTGAGTAACTAATTTAATCATTTGTGTACATGGATAGTTGGTCTATATAGGGGAAATATTTCTGTGCCAGAAAAAGCACACGTTAAACATAAAAGAAATCATTATGAACTGGATTAATAGATGTATAGAGAAAGGGATTGAGAATCTGCCATTGGTAATATTTGGAGACAGATGCGGGGTATTCAAACCCTAATTTCTCATGAATGAGGAATGAACATCTGCTCAGAATAGCAATGGCGGGAAATATGCATATATATATATATGTATGCATATATATAGATATAGATATAGATATGTATCCATATATATATATACACACATGGCCATCTATGTGCTAGTTAACGTTTCACTACTCTTCATTGAGCAGTATTCTACAACAAACTCTCCATTCTGGTGGTGCATTGTGACCACCATTGGAGCATATTTAAAATACTGCTTTCTGTTTCATACCTCAAGAGTGATGCATCAGAAAATCCAAGAATTGTGTTCTAGAATATGCACTGTTGGAAAACTCTTCCACTGATTCCAATATGTAGCCAAGTTCAGAAACCAGTGTTCTACATGCTATGTAATAGAAAATATCCAAAATTAAATTTACCAGTGCTCTCCTTGCTTCTCAGTGAATGAGCCACTGAACCTATTCCACCTATTAATTTTCTCCCTATTAATTTAATTTAAAACCCGTTAATTTAAATCCTATTAATTTTCTCCCTCTCTCTAGTCTTGTACTCTTCCATTCTACCATTCACAATTTTATGATGCAGCTACACATTACATCCCAACATCCATCCATAGATGGGTGGGCCTCACAGGAACCTAGTCTGGAAGACAATAGATAGCATCTGTTCTAATCCTGATGATAGAAAATATTATTTTGGGGACCCTAGACGGAAGAAGAAGCAAATGTGATGAGGCAGATGGCAGAGAAAAACATAGTGTGTTGCAGGAGAAAAGGCAGGAATGATGAAGAAATGTGCCAAATTTGGTATTTGATTTTATGTCTACTTTTCCCATGAAATATTTCCTTGCAATGTGTGATAATATTTGGGTTATATATAAGTCTGACCTTGTCATCCCCTTACTTAAAATGCCTTGTTACTCCATCCTCTATACTGACTTAGCTCCTTTGCATGGTATTTTATGTGCTGTCTGACTTGGCTCCTCCCTACATCCCCTTTTACCTATTCACTTGCTTTTATGCTTTATGTTTTAGTAATGTTGTGTTTCTCTTGTGATTTGATCAATATGTTGTCTTTCCATGCTCTCTGCCTTGGCAAATCTTGTTTCTTCTTCTTGAACAATTCCTATTATTCCTTCAAGTATTCAGCTCAGATGCTATCTCCTCTCAGAAATTGTCCCCAAACACCCTAATCCTTAGACATATTTAACCACTTCCTCTTCTCTGTTTCTTCTGTAAATCGTAGACATGTCTAGCATTAAAATTAATTATTAAATTTTAGTTATTTATGTGCTTATATTCCTACTATATGGTGAGATCCTTGAAGATATGGCCCCCTTGATATTTCTCATATCATAAAATATTTTTTAAAAATATTACATTTAAATACAATTACTGACAAATATTTTATGTGACTATTTCCTGGTTTATGGGATTTTAGGGTGGGTAATATATTCTCTTTTATAAATAATATCATGAAGCACAACTTTATATATAAATTTTGTACTGTATCAATGTATATTTCTTCTTGGAAAATTTCTAGAATTTGAATTGATATATCAATAATTGTGCCTCATAGGCATTTTAATTCTTATTGTCAAATAGTTTTAAAGAAAAATTGTAAATTTTAAAGCTTCTCCAGCAGTATGTTATGTCTCTTCACATTCACTGATATTCATACGCCCTCTTCTCTTTTATGTTAATACATCGATCCTTGTTAAAATCATGTGGTACTCTACCATTAAATATAATTTGTAGCTGATGCCCCATAAATCTGTGGCAGGCCCTGACTTTCCTATAGAACTCCAGACTCATATATTAAACTGCCTGTTTGGTATTCCCACATAGTTTATCAAAAGGTATCTCAAATTTAATAAAGTCAAAAAGGAATTGTTGATTCCGCCATCAACAAATTTGTTCTTTCCGAGTCTTCCTCATCTCAGCGTATGTCATCTCTTCACACCAAGCATCACAAAATCTATGAGTTATCTTTGATTTCCCTCTTATTTCCTCAGACCCCTCAATCTTCACTATGTGCTGCGGATGTCACCTCCAAAATCGATCTGAAATTTGTCCGCTGATCTCCATCTTTCCTGATACCATCATAGTCACAGACATCATCTTCTCTCAGTTGGATTACTGTTGTAACCTCCCAACTGGTGTCCTTGCCTCCCATCTTACCCCTTCTTACAAACAATTTTCCAAACAACAGCCAGAATAATCTTTTTGAAAATTCAGCTCAGATGATATCACTCCCCTACTTAAAACTTGAAGGATATTACCACAGCACCTTGAATAAAATCCAACTTCTTATCCTATCTTAAACCTACATAATCTGACCATGTCAACATTCCAAGCTCATGTCTTATCATTCTCTCACTTGACCAATGGGATCCATCTGCACCTTCTATGCAAAGTTTACTCCCATTTAGGGTTGTCTACTAGCTATTCCCTCTAGCTGGAATACTCTCTGTATCTTTACAAGATTGACATGTTATTCAGATTCTCAACTAAATAAAATTTCAGAGGCCTTCCCTAACCACTCATGTTAAGAAGTCATCTAGTTATAGTGATATCCTACTTTAACTCTTTGCATAGCACTTATATATATCGGATACTTTCCTTATTTTCTTGTTTTGTTTGTCTATGTTCTCCCCACTGAAAATAATTTCCATGGAATCATTGCTTTTACATGCCTTTTTCTATAGGCATTCCTGAAATTTCAAAATGTAAACATCTGACACATAGCAGATGTCTGATCAATATTTTTGATTAAGTGTGCTTTTTAAAACCTCTCTCAATTAGATGAATGATGTCTAATTGTTTTCATTTGCATTACTCTGTTTTCTACCAAGACGGAACACTTTTTATATACTTAGTAGACATTTATAGTTCTGTCACTATTCTATCTTCTAGTGAAATAACTGTTTCATGTCCTTTGCCTTTTTTTCCCATTATAAGGTAACAGAGCTTTTATTTGTAAGTAAATATTAAAGATATTTACCATTTGTCAAATTCATTGCTTACATTTTACTAGTTTGTTGTTTCATTTCGTTATTGTTTTGGGGCACATGAACGATTTAATTCTCATGTAGTCATGTATTGATTTTATCCTTTGCCACTTATTCTATATATTTGAAATTATATTCCATATTATATTTTAACAGTCCAGAGAACGGATAGTCACAAATATCTTTAGTTTTAAATGATTTGATTTTCTACATTACATTATTTGACCTACCTGAAATTAATTATATTATAAAATATAAGGATCTATGTTTATGTATTGAAATGGTATATTTTATTTCTAATTGAATAGTCATTCTATTCTCTACTAATTTATAATATAATATTTTTCATGAACAATTCACACACACTCTATAAGTGTGTGTGTGTGTGTGTGTAGTAGTAGTGGTAGTGGTGGTGGTGGTGGTGGTCATAGCAGTTGTTGTAATAGTATTAATAGTGATGTGCATGGACTCTGGAGTTAGTAAACTGGATAGGATTGCTAGGTCAACCAATTAATAGCCATGCAACTTTGGACATGTTCCCTAAATTCTTTGTGCCTTAGTTCTTTGTGTATAAAATGAGACTAATAATAGTACCGGATTATAACGATATTTGTGAATTAAAGAGAGCACATGTATGGCAGAGCCTGCTAGCTGTACATCAAAATATACCCTCTCCTTCTCCCAGACAACAGTTAAACTACATTTTCCTAGTTGCCCATTCAGTTAGGTTTGGCCATAGGACTAAGCTCTTTTTCTGACTTATAAATAACAGATTAAAAAGAAGTGGATGTGATATATAAAACTTTCCGGTCTGGTCTATATAAACGTCCTCCATCCTCTTCATTTTCTTTCCCCCTCTGGTTGATTGTGTTGTTGGTAGCCATAGGAACCTTAGAATTCACCTTCGTCATCTTTCGAAAAGAATATTTGACAGACTGAGCTCTGGTATGGCTACATAGACTAGAGCAACCACTGAACTGGAACCTCTAACCAAGATTGTTATACAAACACGATGTAAACTATTCTTTTGAGTCATTACATGCCCGGGTCTATTTGCTACAACAGCCTGACTAGCCTTAATATCATATATAAAATTATAAACAGAGTAACTAATTAGTACATAGTAAGAGCTTAAACAGAGTAGATATGTAGCCAGATGTGGAATACACAAGTGCAGGTAAAGATGAGGTATCAAATAGTAGTTGCTTGACCTTATGTTCTGTTTCACTACCTTGTTAATTCTTGTGGTAATATCACAACATTTTGAATACTGTAAACTATGTTGTATGCCCTAAAAGCTTGTAGTTCAAGTGCCACTTCATTACTCTTATTTTGATAAATATCTTGGGCTGTTTTTCCACATGGATTTTAGAATCATTTGGTCAAATTAAAATAATTGCAAGGAATGTTTGATTGTATTCTTATTAAACTAATAAATTGAAGATAAATTATGTATTTTACATTATTCATTTCCTAGTGTAACAATTCTTTTAAATAAATAAAATAAATGCATGCTCATTTCTAATGTTTCTGTAATTGCTGAGAATAAGATTATTTTCTTCTACTATATGTTCTAAAAGATTATTGTCTATATAAAATTACAATCTCTGAAGACAGTGTAATTCTGTATGAGCAAAAACTGATATATAGTTTATATATAAATATGTTTATATCCACGTATATATATTAGGTTCTTACAAAAGTAATTGCAGTTGTTGCCATTGAAAGTAAGGGCAAAAAATGCAATTACTTTTACACCAACCTAATATATGTCTGTGTATATTCATGTGTATATATATACACATATCCATGTTGTTACAGATAAATGTGTGTGTGTGAACAGATATATGTAGGGATGTGTTTGTGTTTACTACATGACCACTTTAATAATATTCTATTAATTATATTAATTTCTACATTATATTTTTAGTTCATTATCTTGACATCTATAGTTATACGATCTTTCAGTATTTCATTTATTTTCCTATATGTCTGAATTCTTTCCTTCAATGTCCAAAATCTATCAAATAATACTACATTATAGAATTGATAGGAAATACTGTTCTATTTATCCTGACGTAAATGCTTCTTGGTTTCAAAATGATGCTGGCTTTCTGTTTGATCACACATTTTTATCTTATTAGTAATGGATTTATATTTTCCAGGTTTCTATTTATAATTTGACACCAGGAGTATTCTCTAGTTTTAGTTTTTTTGTAGTTGGTTTAAAAGAATTTGGTATCTAGCTTGTTACCTTTTTAAAGAAAATTGATAAATTTTATGCATATATATATAAATTTTTTTTTTACTTAGGACATAGACCAGAGCACAAATTAACTGTTCTAAAATTTTTTGGTGTATTTTTTTTGATAAGTTTAAACTTTCTTTCATAGTTATTTATATACTAGTAGGTTCTTTCTTTTAAGCACTGTTAGTCATTTATATTTTCTGAGAAAAATTTTCATTTTAATTAGATTTTATAATTTGTAAACATATAATTGAACAAAGCAATCTATTTTTGTCTTGGTTTTGGCTGGTATAACAAAATACCATAGGCTGTGTAACTTATCAAAAACATAAATTTACTTCTCACAGTTCTGAAGAATTTATTTTCTTACAGTTCTTACAATGTTGTGGGATCTTGAAGTCCAAGATCAATGCCCCAACAAACCTGATGTCCGGTGTCAGGCGTCTGATATTTGTTGTCTAGTTTTCTGGTTTACAGATGACTCCTTCTACCTGTGTCCTCATTTGATGGAAAGACAATGAATCTCTCTGGGGTTTCATTTATAAGGGTACTAATTCCATTAATTAGGGCACTGCTCTTATCACCTAATCACCTCCTAAAGGTCCTGCCTCCTAATATCATCATCTTGGGGATTAGGATATCAAAATATAAATTTTTGAGGGGGGAGGGCACACACATTTAGACCCTAGCAATCTCTGTCATTCTCTCTCCCTCCACCGGTCTCTCTCTCTCCACATTTTCATATCTGTTGCTATAAACCCTAGCAGCCAGTTTACATGTATTTTATATCCTTTGTCTTCATTATTTTACTTTATCCCCCTCCATCCCAAATTACTTGCCTCGTTTATTTATTAGTTAATTTTTGAATGATTTCCTCCTGTCTGTTTCAGTATGTTTCATTTATTCTCTCAAAATGTTTGAGAAAATGATTTGGGGAAGCCTAGTTACTACTTTTTCACCTCTCTAGCTGGTAAGCCATTGAGAAAAAAATGTAAATATTAAAATGCAGATGAAATCACAATATAACAACTTGAATGTAGTTGAAAGTTTATTGTACAATATACCAGAATCTCCTGTCCCAGTCCTGATATGCACTTACATTTCCAGACACATGCGCACACAAAAGGTGGACAGTGGCTGACTTGGAGAGTGTGGGCCAACTCTTGTAGTAGGCTTACGTCATCACTTAATAGCTATGAAGTCAAATACTTTTTTATTTTATTGAGGCAATCCACGTCTATTGTGAGACAGAAGGAGTGGTAGACATTTCCATGATACTTGACTTTTTCCTAATGACTCCAACACTAATTACCATGGCCCACTGGCTACTAGGACCTACCTGTTTTTTACCAAACAGACACATGCCTCTTCCTCTGGTGAGGAGAAGTAGCCTCTGTACTTTGGAGAGGTACCAGAAGGGTTGACTCCAATACTTCACATTTCTGGGAAATGCTGTGGGCTCTGGAGTCTGACTACATGTCAGCTTAGAGCTGAGTCTGTCCTGAAAATCCCATCCAGTAGAAGGGAGCTTGACCCACTCCACAGGGCAGGTCAAACCCAATATTGGGTGGATGCAAGGGTATATAGTTCCTGCTAACTTGCCTAAATTCGGGACAAATGTAAAAGATTGTCCCAGCTCCTGACCTTCCTGTGGCATGGACTGTAGCAGAGAACTCTGCGGTAACTGTGGCAGTTCAACTTTATCTGCCCAATCTTTTAAAAACTTTTCACTACTTCACAGGTGTTGTTACTGAGAATTCTTCCCAATCAACTTCCTTCATGGGTATCTCTGTCACAGAGTCTGTTTGCAGGGGAACAACATAAAACAGATGCACACTGGAGATACTCAGGAGCTTTTTAGTGACACTTGACCCCAACCTCAGAGATTATGATTTAATTGGTCTAAGAAGAAGCCTCAGGAGCTTTTTATTGACACTTGACCCCAACCTCAGAGATTATGATTTAATTGGTCTAAGAAGAAGCCTAAGCATCTTAAACACTCCCTAGATAATTCTAATGTGCAGCTAGGGATGAAAACCACTGTCTTAACCCATTGAGCTTAATAATGAAGCATATGGTGTGGCCATTACCTTTGGAAGAGTAAACTAGTAATATATCAGGGCAGTACTGCTCCACCTAATCTCCATAAGACAGCGCATACTTGCAGCCCCTGTATGAACCACTACTATTTTATCTTTTTTCTATGATGAGCTATGAGCTATGAAGACAGTACAATTTTTTTCTCAGAAGACTGTAAAGTGGCTCAGAAGAAGACACTAATACAACTAACTTCAAGGCTGCATTATACCCTAGGCAGAGTATTTTATCATTATTCAATTTTCCATCTCGAATCATGCCCGTCTTTATTGTTCAATATAGCGCACCAGAGATTATGCAATTAGCCCAAATAATTACAACATGAACAATGCTCCAAATTTGAACACTCTGTACGAAACTCCTTCAATTATTAATTTTCCAGGAAGAAATTAGAGAAGAAAAATGAAATCTTATCAAATTAAAAATCCAAAGAAATAAAAGATAAAAATGTTTGCCCTTCCAAATTGATATTTTTGTAGGTCACAAATAGAGTGATCTACTGCAAAAGCCTGTGTAAAGCTGGGTTTTCTTCTTCAATATCTATGGCCAATTTACACTTGAAATAAGTCCCTTAACACCATCCCAAAAGCCAAAATAATCCAGCACTCTATCTCTTGTTTGTCTCACTTTCACACGGCATCAGAGTGCCAGGCCCACATTCAGAAAATTTAGAAATCAGGAATATAAATCTAGCTACAGAGATGTTCTCCTGATAAATATTATATTCCCGGAAACTGGTACTTTGTAAAAGTCCCCAATATTTTTAGCAACCAGACAATAGCAGACACAGTTGTTGTAAAACAAGTACACAGCAAAAAGAAAAAGCATGAGACATGAAAGGTGTTATGTACTTTTAAATTTTTATGTTTAAAAAAAATTGCTGATAAGCTTGAATATTTTCTTCATATGTTAATCATCTGAAATAATTATGTGATTGCCCAAGACTTGAAGTACATAATTTACACTTAGAGTGTACTTAGGTTCCTTATAAATCTATGGAAATGAAAAACCTTGTCAATTGTTTGGCTGGTGATGTAGAAAATAGTACTAGATTTCAATATGAAATTAACCTGCTTCAAAAATTTTCTATAAGGAAAAAAAGAATGGTGGTATTGACTAGCCCAGAAGCCTTTTTTATTATATACAATAAGAAAAATTAAATACAAATATGCTAAAACAAAATTGCATGCACTTTTTATAAAGATTTGAATATCCTCAAATACATATATGCTTTCAATGCAAATAGTCAAGGTCTACTGCTCACTCGCTACTAATAATGAAGTAGGGCACATAGTCGTCAGTTGCTTCTGCTTTTTTGTGTGTAATTGATTCTCTTCTCTGCCTTGCTCAACCTCGTTCTATTCTTATATAAATCTTCTTGTCTTTTGTGCCTTCTCCAGACATTTTCAGCTGAAGCTCTCCTGAAAACAATCTCCTCAGACAGGAAACGTTAGAAAAAAACTGAACCTAACAAATAAGTAGGATTTGAAATTTGTTTTACTCTTATATGTCATCATCTAATTTTTCCAGAAAAGACCCTAGGCAATTTTGGATACACTGAGCATTAACTTTCCCTTGTCCTACCCAAGCTAATTTGGTATCGATTCCTACCTTATTTCCTGAAAGTCAGTCCGATTCCCTGTGGGTTACAGATGGGATTCCTATGACTGTGCCTTATGTAACAATTTGAAACTTCTTGGCTACAACTAACTCCAAGGTATCACACTCAAACCGACAATATACTTTTGGCTAGCTCAACCAGTGAGATTCCATAGCCTCGGTTCAGATTTAGAAGTTGGTTACTGCTACTATAAAATAGATCTTCCTGCCTTGTAAAACATACACACGCACATACACACACATTAATCTTGATTTTTATGCAATGATGCTTTTTCTTTATGAATGGCTGAATAGGGAAAAAGTTTTGATGAGAGAGATTTATATGAAGGGGTATAAGCAGTGTAGATTTATTTCAATATTTTGAGTGACTGTATACTATCCCATTATGTGCATATTTATAAGTTATTTGACCATTCTATTAATGGTCATTTACCTTGTTTTCAGTTTTTTACGAACAATATTGAAATGAACATCCTGTTACTTATACCTTTATTATATCTCAGTTGGAAGGCCGAAGACATGTACAAACATAAATAGGAATAGAAACACAAATGTGTATATAAATATAAGTATAAATCACCAGATTGCTTTCTAAATGGTTTGTAATCCTTTACATCTTTACCATCACTGGGTATTTTTCGAAAAAAATATTATCTGTCTAATGGGTGTGTAATGGTATCTAATTGTTACTTTAATTTAGATTTCCTAATTACAAGGATAATTTGATTATTTCTCATGTATCTACTGGCGATTTGAATTTACTTTTTTTGTGAATTGTCTATTAATAATTTTTGTCCAGTTTCCTCTTGGATTGTTTATCTTTTACATATCAGTTTGTAAGATTTCTCTGTATATTCTACTGTTACACATATTAATTTCCATTTTTTTAAAATTTTTGTGGGTACGTAGTAGGTGTACATATTTATGGGGTAAATGAGATGTTTTGATACAGGCAGTGTGAAATAATCATATCATAGGAAATGGAGTGTCCATCTTGTCAAGCATTTATTCACTGAGTTGCAAACAAATCAGTTCCACTCTTTATTTTAAAATGTACAATTAAGTTGTTATTTACTTTAGTCACCTCATTGTACTATCTAATAATAGGTCTTATTTATTCTTGAGAGCTTGTTTGGAGGTTCTAGCAGGGGAGTACAGCTACTCATATATGTTTGACCAAAGACTGGTACTCCTCTGTTGGGGATGGTCGTCCTCTTCGACCAAGTTTGCAGCTTTGGGAGAGATGCATATGGAGTGGTGAGGGAGGAAGGGGACTCCCACCTAGCCAACCAGATCAACTGAATAAACGCTGATGATCAATGCGGTGACAGATGTTGCAGCCAGGTCACCCTCACATCCTATTCATTCGCTCTATTTTTTTACACCCATTAACCATCCCCACCTTCCCCCAAACACCCACTACATTTCCCAGCCTCTAGTCACCATCCTTCTACTCTCTATGTCCATAAGTCGATTGTTTTGGTTTTTAGATCGCACTAATAAGTGAGAATGTGTGCAGTTTGTCTTTCTGTGCCTTCCTTACTTCACTTAACATAATGATCTCCAGTTCCATTCATGTTGTTGCAAATGACTGGATCTCATTCTATTTTATGCTTGAATAGCATTCCATTGTGTATATATACCACATTTTCTTTATTTATTCTTCTGTTGATGGACAATTAGGCTGCTTACAAATCTTAACTATTGTAAACAGTGCTGCAACAAACAAGGGAGTCCAGGTATCACTTCAATACATTGATTTCCTTTCTTCTGGGTATATACCCATCAGTTGGATTGCTGGATCATGTGGTAGCTAAATTTGTAGTTATTTGAGGAACCTCCATAATATTCCCCATAGAGGTTTTACTAAATTCTATTTCCATCAAGAGTGTACAAGGGGTACCTTTTCTCCACATCCTTGCCAGCATTTTTTATTGCTTGTTTTTGGATATCAGTCATTTTAACTGGGGTGAGATAATATCCCATTGTAGTTTTGATTCCCATTTCTCTGATGATTAATGATGTTGAGCACCTTTTATATGCCTGTTTGCATTTTGCATGTGTTCATTTGAGAAATGTCCATTCAAACATTTTGCCCATTCTGGTTATTAAGTCTTTGTCAGATAGGCAGTTTGCAAATATTTTCTCCCATTCTGTGGGTTGTCTCTTCACTCTGTTGATTGCTTTCTTTGCTGTGCAGAAGCTTTTTAACTTGATGTAATCCCATCTGCCCATTTTTATTTTGGTTGCCTGTGCTTGTAGGGTATTACTAAAAAACCCTTTGTGCAGACCAATGTCCTGGAGATTTTCCCCAAAGTTTTCTTGTAGTTTTATACTTTGAATTATTATATTTATGTCTTTAATCCATTTTGGTTTTACGTTTGTATATGGTGACAGACAGGGATCTAAATAAAATAAATTCTTCATATGGATATTCAGTTTTCCCAGAACCATTTATTGAAGAGACTGTCTTTTCCCCAGTGTATGTTCTTGGTACTTTTGCAAAAATGAATTCACTACAGGTGTATGGATTTGTTTCTGGGTTTGCTATTCTGTACCTTTGGTATGTATGTCTGTTATTATGATAATACCATGCTGTTTTGGTTACTATGGCTTTGTAGTATAATTTGAAGTTAGGTAATGTGATTCCCTGAGATTTGTTCCTTTAGTTTAGGATAGCTTTGGCTATTCTGGGTCTTTTGTGGTTCTATATAAATTTTAGGATTGTTTTGCTTATTTATGTGAAAATTGTCACTAGTATTTTGATAGGGATTGAATTGAATCTGTAGATTGCTTGGGTAGTAGGTAGGCACATTTTAACAATATCAATCTTTCCAATACATGAACATGAAATATTTTTCAATTTTGGGGTGTCTACTTCAATTTATTTTATTAAAGTTTAATAGTTTTAATTACTGAGGTTTTTCTTCACTTCTTTAGTTAAATTAATTCCTGGATATTTAATTTTATATGTGGCTATTGTAAATGGGATTACTTTTTTAAATTTCTTTTTCATATTGTTCTTTGTTGGCATATAAAAGTAGTACTGATTGGTGTATGCTGATTTCATATTCTGCAACTTTACTGAATTTGCTTATCAGTTCTAATAGTTTTTTTGTGGAGTCTTTAGGTTTTTCCTAATATAAGACCATACCATCTGCCAACAAAGATAATTTGACTTCCTCCTTCTAAGTTTCAATGCCCTTTATATCTTTCTCTTGTCTGATTGCTCAACTTCCCATACTACGTTGAATAACAGTGCTGCCAGTAGGAACATTTGTCATGTTCCAGATCTTAAAAGAAAGGTTTTGTTTTTTCTCCATTTGGTATGATGCTAGTTGTGGTTCTGTCCTATATGGCTTTTATTACATTGAGGTATGTTCCTTCTCTATCCAGTTTTGTAAGGGTTTTTTCATGAAGCTATGTGGAATTTTATCAAATACTTCTTCAGCATTCATTGAAATGACATATGATTTGTATCCTTCATTCTATTGATAAGGTGCATCACATTGATTGAGTTGCATATGTTGAACCATCCTTGTGTCAAATGGATAAATCCCATTTGGTCATGAAGAATGATCTTTCTAACGTACTGTTGATTTTGGTTTACTAGTATTTTTTTTTAAGATTTTGGCATTAATATTCATCGGAGATACTGGCCTATAGTTTTCTTCCCCACCGCCTTTTTTTTTTTTTTTTTTTTTTGGATGTGTCTTTGGTTTTGGTATCAGTGTAATACCGGCCTCATCAGGTATATTTGGAAGTTTTCCCTTCTCCTTTAGTTTTCAGAAGAGTTTGAGTAGTGTTGGTATTTGTTCTTCTTTAAATATTTGGTAGAATTCAGCTGTGAAGACCTCAGGTCCCAGGATTTTTTTTAGTGGGAGACATTTTACTATGGCTTTGATCTCATTACTTGTTATTGGTTTGTTCATATTCTGGCTTTCCTCCCAGTTCATTTTTGACAGGTTGTATGTATCTGGAAATGTGTTCATTTATTCCAGATTTTCCAGTTTATTGGCATATAGTTTCTAATAGCAGCCACTAATGATCCTGTACATTTCTGCAGTATTAATTGTAATGTCTCCTTTTTCATTTACGATTTTATTTATTTTGATCTTCTCTTTTTTTTCTTAGTTTGGCTAAAGTTTTGCCAATTTTGTTTAACTTTTCAAAAAATCAACATTTTGTTTCATTGATCTTTTGTATTGTTTTCTTTGCTTCAATTTCATTTATTTCTGACTTGATCTCTATTATTTATTTTCTTGTACTAATTTTGAATTTGCTTTGCTCTTGCTTTTCTGGTTCTTGAAGATGCATCATTAGATTGATTATTTGAAGTTTTCCCTCTCTTTTGACATAGGCACATATAGATATACACTTCTCTGTTCTTCTTTTGTGTATTCTATAGGTTTTGGTATGTTGTGTTTCATTACCATTTGTTTCCAGACATTTTTCAATCCCTTCTTAATTTCTTCATTGACCCACTGGTAATTCAGAAACAGATCATTTAATTCCCATGTATCTGTATTGTTTCCAAAATTCCACTTCTTATTAGTTTCTAGTTTTATTCCATCATATTGAGAGAAGATGCTTAATATTGTTTCAACTTTTTATACATATGTAACTAACCTGCACATTGTGCACATGTACCCTAAAACTTAAAGTATAATAATAATAAAAAAAGAAAAACAAAAAACCCTAGGAATCTTCTACTGAAGATATTAAAGAAGATATTATTAGCAATGCAAAAAAAAAAAGACTTTTTCTGTGCTAACATATGGTCTATTCTTCAGAATGATCCATGTGCTGAGGAAAATAATGTGTGTTCTGTAGCTCTTGAATGAAGTGTTCTGTAAATATCTGTTAGATTTATTTGGTCTATAGTGCAAATTAAGTCTGGTGTTTCTTTATTGATTTTCTGTCTGAAAGATCTATCCAATGCTGAAAGTGGGGAGTTGAAGTCTCTAGCTATTATTGTTTTGAGGCCTATCTCTCTTTTCAGCTCTAATAATATTTCCTTTATATGTCTGGATGCTCCTGTGTTTGGTGCATATATATTTAAAATTTTTATATCCTCTTGCTGAATTGACACCCTTATCATTATATAATGGTGTTTTGTCTTTTCTCGTAGTTTTTATCTTGAAATCTATTTTTTCTGATATAAGTATACTGACTCCTGATCCTTTTGAATTTCCATTGGCATGTAATATTTTTTTCCATCCCTTTCTTTTTAGTCTTCATAGGTGAAGTGTGTTTATTGTAGGCAACAGACTAATGGGTCATTTTTTTTCTATCTGTTCAGCCCGTTAATGTCCTTTGATTGAAGAGTTTAGTCCATTTACATTCAATGTTATTGATAAGTATAGACTTATTCTTGACATTTTGTTATTTGCCTTCTAGTTGTTTATTATCTCCTCTTCCTTCTTTCTTGTCTGTCTTCCTCTAGTGAAGGTTATTTTCTGTGTTGATAAACTTTGGTTCTTGCATTTTATTTTTTGTGTAAGCATTGTGTATTTTTTGCTTTGAGGTTACCATGAGGTTTGCAAATATTATCTAATCCAATATTTAACCTGACAACAACTTAACACTGTTTGCAAAATCAAACAAACAAGCAAATAGCAAACTAATAGAAACTCAACACCTCAATTTCTTCCCCACTGCCAGTTTTTAACATTTTATTCCTCCATTTTTATTTTCTTGTACTGGTTGTGTCTTGAAAAGATGTTGTAGATATTTTTCATGGGTTCATCATTTAGTCTTTCTACATAGGATAAAAGTAGTTTACACACCACAGTTTTAATGTTATAACATACTGTGGTTTTTCTGTGTACTTACTATTACCAGTGAGTTTTGTAACTTCAAGTGATTGTTTATTGCTCATTAATGACCTTTTCTTTCTAATTGAATTACTTTATTAAGCGTTTCTTGTGAGATAGGCCTGGCACTGATGAAATCTCTCAGCTTTCATATGTCTGGGAAAGTCTCTTAAGTTAGCAGATGATGAATGCTGTCAGGACTGGGTACTTTTCTTCAAGACAGAGGGTTTATTTCTGTCCCAGGGTGCGTCTAGAAATGTCAGCTGGGGGCTAGAGCCTAGAACAGGAGCCTCACAACTCTGACCAGTGTCCTATCCTTCTGTGGCTGAGCTGTTATCCAAGATTCAAGACAAAGGGCTTCCCACTTTTCCCTCTCCTTTCCTCAAGCAGAATGAAGGGGTCTCTTTTGGAGCCTCAAGCTGTGCAGCCTGAGGTTAGTGGAGGAGTGATGCCAGTGCTCCCTTAGCAATCCAAGCTGTCATCTCAGTATGTCGCATGCCCCCCTCAGTCCACTATCTCTTTGCTTAGTTCAGCACTAGGACTTGCCTAAGAATTGCAGTCTTTATGGCCTAGACTGCTTTTCAAGTTGACTTGGAGACACATAATACTGTAGCCCTTAGTGGAAAGGTTTGCAGGCATTGATGTTTGGACTGCTGGGGTCGGCAATTATTCTTTGGCTTGGGACAATTTAAATGCTCTTTCTGTGTCTGCACACAGCATTAGCTGAGTTGGGTCCAGGTTTCCTTTCCACTCTAACAGAAAATTACCGAGTTCAGTGCCCCATAATTGTTGTATTATTCATCCTTCAGCACCCAAAGACTTTCTCTGCACCATGTTGCCTCTGCTCAGGTGTGGGAGGGGGGGCATCAGTGACTAATGACTCTTTTCCTATGTCTTCATTGCCTCTTTCAGTGATATGTAGTTAAAACCAGGTACTATGAGTGCTAACCTAATTTTTGGTTCATATGAAGGTGTTTTCTCTCTGTAGATAATTGTTAACTTGGTATCCTTGTTGGGGGCATGATTGGTAAAGCTTTCTATTCTACCATCTTGCTCTGCTTCTGATTATTTCTATTACTTCATTTGCCTATGAATTTTGTTTGTGGTGCTCTGCAATCAAAATGTTAAATTTTGTAATCAAATATATTTATCTGTAATTTTATAGCCTTTGAGATTCTCATCTTGGTTAAAAAGTTATACATTTGTCCTTCTATTTTCTTGAAAGATTTTATGAATTCATTACATATGAAAGTTATATTAGTCTGTTCTCATGCTGGTAATAAAGACATACCCGAGACTGGGTAATTTATAAAGAAAGGAGGTTTAATGGACTCACAGTTCCACATGGCTGGGGAGGCCTCCCAATCATGGTGGAAGGCAAAAGAGAAGCAAAGGTACATCTTACTTGGTGGCAGGCAAGAGAGCTTGTGCAGGGGAACTCCCGTTTATAAAACCATCACATCTCATGAGACTTACTCACTACCACAAGAACAGTATGTGGGAAACTGGAAACCACCCCCATGATTCAATTATCTCTACCTGGCCCTTCTCTTGACATGTGGGGATTATTAAAATTCAAGGAGAGATTTGGATGGGGACACAGCCAAACCATATCATAAGTATTTAATGCATTGGAATTTATTTGGGCATATGCCGTAAGATGAGGATACATTTCCAACATTTGCTGTATGGATTGACAATTATAAAAGGAATGATAATTAAACAATTAATTCTTTTCTGAAAGAATTTAACTACTTACCCCTTTCATGTGGTAAAATCTCACATACATTGATGTACATCTGTGAACTACTAGTATGTTCTAATGATCTGTTTTTCTATTTATTTACCAAATCCTATTTTTTTTTCTATTATAGGGCCTCTATATCATGTTCTTGTATCCATTAAAGCAATTACTTTCACTCTTTTAAAAATTTTTCCTGGGCTATTGTAGAGCATATATAATCCATGTGGGAATAAGGTACTTTTATAAGTTTTCCAAATTAAATTTGTTAGGATTTTTATTGTAATTGCATTTAATTTGTATATTAATTTCATAAATGAACATATAATGGTTTTTAATGTTCTCCAAGGAAACATTGTCATAAAGTACATTTTTGCAGTTCAATATCTGTGTACCTACCTACCTACCTATCTAGATTTTAAACTGGATAAATCCTTTAAAAATGTTGTTAAAAAGCAATACTTTTTCTTTATGTAATTTATTTTCAATTTTAAAAATGTAAAACTATATGTGCATATTAAAATATTTTTAAATGAATGAAAAATATGCATATCAATGAAACAAATTGCTGACCTCTGCAGGGGGAAAAAGGGAAGTAGGGTATTAACAACTAGGTTTAGTTAAATTTATACCTTAGTTTGAAAATGTTTGAATTATATAGCAAAATGTTAAAATTTGATCAATATAGATGATAAGTATACAGGTTATTTTATTGTCCATAATTTTCTGTAAGTCTGAAATACCTTATAATTTACACATTACTTTAAAAATATTTTTTCTTTACTTTTCAGTAGGAATCTCACCAGTGTATTGCTGTTTGTTGTTTTTCTTTTACTCTTCTTGGTTCTTGCTGTGTCTTTTTGATATAAAAACCAAAGCTTGTCTTCAGCTTGGGAATATGTTTTTTAATGGATTCTCCTTCATCAGTTCTTTCTTCTCTTTTTTGTTACTCCTATTGTTATATTTAGACCATCTGTCTGTCTCTATTTTCTATTTACCTTATCTTTTCACTCATTTTTCCCTTTTTAAATTTTGTTATTCTTTTGCTCTCTATTGTAAAATATTTCTTCCAGTTGATCCAGTTGATCTTCTAATGCAGTTCAGTCACCCTGCTTCTAACTGAACTTTGTATTTGTAAAATAATTCATGGAAAAATATTTATATTTGTATGATATCTTTTATATTTTTCACTTAGAATTTGACTTAGTTTGTTTCATCTTTTGATTTTCTCCTCTTTTCTTCATTAAATATGTTTCAATTCTGTACTGAATGTTTGGTTAGTTCAGTTTGATTCTACTTCCCAAAGCTGTTGATTTCCCTTAGAGTTAAAACAATTTTTACTGCCTGCTCATATGTGGGCATAAACAGTTCCAACTGCCTGTTAGTCAACTTAAATGAGTTCCTTTAGTATCTCTGCATGCCAAGCTGCGAGAGCGTCATTGGGCATTGGTGGATCAATAGCCAAAAATTGGTGAGGAAGGGAAGACCATCTCCAATTGTAAGATAGAATATTAGTTCAACTCAACTAGGAAATCATTTCAAGACCAGTTCACGTCAGCATTCCTTCCTCTACGGCTGGAAGCAGATAGTGGTCAGGAGTAATTCTCACTCAGCATTTTTGTGTGATAAAGAGATACATGCTGGCAATATGCTAATCCCCATCTAACAGTTTCAGGGTAGTGGACTCCTTCCAGATTCTCCCAGAGAGGTAGGCATCCTTACCTTCCCAAAAAACATATTTTTCATTTTTGTTCCACTTCTCAACTAAAATAAGTAATGAAATAAAATTGCCCCTCAATGAAACATATCTATTTAATATGAACAAGAAGTTCCGGAAGTATATCAAATTTTGTTGAGCTGCTTTAGTAAAGAGTTTACAAAAAGATGAATATGCAGATTTATTGTCTACCCTTTATTGAGTTAAGTAGTTAATGGTATGAGCTAAAAAACACAATTCAAATGGTGATTTATGAGAATCTGGACGCAAACAGCGCTCTTCCAGGAATCAGGTCAAAAAATGTATCAGAGCTGATATCCACCTACAGGAAACCCATCACAGAACACAGCAACATTTGGGCACCTTGTGGACTTTTTTCTTTGAGAGTTTCTTGAATGGACCACACTTATTATATATTTATTATATATTAAAGTGAAGATAGATATACCCATGGAAGGTAGTGGCATTAGTGAGGTTTCTCTATGGCTTTTCTAGTAGTGGATGTGAACAAGTATCCTTTTAGTCCATTTCGTGTTGCTATAAAGGTAATATCTGAAGCTGGGTAATTTATAAAGAAAAGAGGTTTATTTGGCTCACAGTTCTGCAGGATGTACAAGAAACATGGTGTCAGCATGTACTTCCAGTGCAGGCCTCAGGAAGCTTTTAATCATAATGCAAGGTGAAGGGGAACCAGTATATCACATCACAAGAGACGGAGCAAGAGAGAAGGGAGGTGCCATGCTCTTTTAACAACCAGCCTTCACATAAACTAATAGGTTGACAACTCACTCATTACCAAAGGGATGACACCAAGCCATTCATGAGGAATAAGCCCTAATGACCCAAATACCTCCCACTTGGCCTCACTTCCAACATTGGAGATTACATTGTAACATAAAATTTCGAGGGGGCAAGCATCTAAACTATATCAAGTAGGAAACAGAATAAGACAGCACAATACAGGTGGATGTTTTGTTGTGACTACAGCTACCAGCCAGCCACACTTGGTTGTTACTGTGTGTGATCTATCATTATTTGGGAACTTTAAGAAATAATCGAGGTTCTCTTTGGTTGAAAGGACTGAGGTCCTTGTTCATGTATGGGTAGAATATTAAGCCAATATTTATTTGAGTAGCATGGTAATAATAAAAATCAACAATTACAATGTGTTTTTTATTTGTCAGGAAATGTGCTAAATGCCTTTTATTTACTTGCGTTAATTTATTTAATCCTCTCACTTACTCTGTAAATTGTTATGATTGTTGCTTGCTATTTTACAGGTGAGAAAACTGAGACTAAAATGGTGAAATGACTAGTCTAATGTCACAAATCTTTGAAGCCTATGTACTCCTAATCTCTACATCCTTTATTACATGCAGCAGCACTGGGCACTTCACACTGGGCAAATATTGAGGCTCATGACAAAACCAGGCTGTCAACAAATAGGCTGTGAAAAGAGTTTAAAAGACACAGAAATGTCACACACACAAAAATGCAGCCCATTAAATAAAGAAAAAGTTATCAGCAAGTTAATCAGAGGCCCTCTGGCTTCCACCAGAAGCCAGTCACAGACCATTTATGTGGTCAGGTGGTGACAGATCTGTGTGACATATTTTAAACATAACTGCAAATGGTTTTGAAGACACACCCATATGGTGATTCACCAAAGGATTTACCAGTTCACTCTTTTAGCTCAAGATGATAAACTAGACTACTGAATAAACTCAAGTTTCATCAGACAAGCACTTAATATATGCCCCAAAGGGAAAAAGAAAGGATCATAAAAGCAGCAAGAGAAAAGAAACAAATAACATACAATGGAGCTCCAATACATCTGGTAGCAGACTTCTCAATGGAAACCTTACAGACCAGGAGACAGTGGCATCATATATTTAAAGCTGAAGGAAAAATAAATTTTATTTTAGAATAGTATATCCAGTGAAAATATTCTTCAAACATGAAGGAGAAATAAAGACTTTCCCAAACAAAAGTCGAGTGATTTCATCAACACCAGACCTGTCCTACAGGAAATGCCAACCAGAGTTCTTCAATCTGAAAGAGAACGATGTTAATCCCAGCCATCCCATTACTGGGTATATACCCAAAGGATTATAATACATGCTGCTATAAAGACACATGCACACATATGTTTACTGCGGCACTATTCACAATAGCAAAGACTTGGAACCAACCCAAATATCCAACAATGATAGACTGGATTAAGAAAATGTGGCACATATACACCATGGAATACTATGCAGCCATAAAAAAGGATGAGTTCATGTCCTTTGTAGGGACATGGATGAAGCTGGAAACCATCATTCTCAGCAAACTATCCCAAGGGCAAAAAACCAAACACCACATGTTCTCACTCATAGGTGGGAATTGAACAATGAGAACACATGGACACAGGAAGGGGAACATCACACACCGGGGTCTGTTGTGGGGTGGGGGAAGGGGAGATGGATAGCATTAGGAGATATACCTAATGTTAAATGAAGGGTTAATGGGCGCAGCACACCAACATGGCACATGTATACATATGTAACAAACCTGCACGTGTGCACATGTACCCTAAAACTTAAAGTATAATAAAAAATAAAATAAAAAAGAAAAAGAAGACATTATAACTGATACCACAGAACTTCCTGGAATCATTAGAGGTACCTATGAACAACTATATGCCAATAAATTGTAAAACCTAAGAAAAAATGAATAAATTCCCAGACACGTACAACTTACCAAGAATGAACAATGAAGAAATCCAAAGCCTCAGTAAACCAATAACAAGTAATGGGATCAAAACTGTAATCAAATGTTTCACAGCAAAGAAAAGCCTGGGACATGATGGCCTCACTGCTGAATTTTACCAAACATTTAAAGAAGAACTAATACCAATCCTATGCAAACTATTCTTAAAAATAGAGGAAGAGAAAATACTTCCAAATTCATTCTACAAGGTTATTATTACCCTGATACTAAAGCCAGAAAAAGACACATCATAAAAAGTAAAATTTCAGGCCAATATGTTTGATGAACATTGATGCAAGATACTATAAAACTGAATTTAAGAACATATTAAAACAAGATAATTCATCATGACCAAATGTGACTTTTCCCAGGGATGTAATGATGGTTGAACATACGCACATTGAACAATACGATACATTACATCAACAGAATGTAGGATAAAACCCATGTGATTATTTCAATTGATGCTGAAAAAGCATTTGATAAAATTCAACATCCTTTCATGACAAAAAATAAACTCTAAAACTGGGCACAGAAGGAATATACTTCAACACAATAATAGCCATATGTGATCCACATACAGCTAATATAATTTTGACAGTGGAACGACTGAAAGCTTTTCCTCTGAGACCTGGAACAAGGCAAGACTTCCCAGATTCACCACAATTATTAAACATAGTACTGAGAGTCCTAGGTAGAGCAATCAGACAAGAGAAAGAAATAAAGGACATCCAAATTGGAAAGGAAGAAGTCAAATTATCCTTCTTTGCAAATGATCAGATCTTATATTTGGGAAAATTCAAAGACTAAACACATACACACACACAAACCTACTAGAACTGATAAACAAAGTCAATAAAGTTGCAGGATACAAAATCAACATATAAAAATCAGTAACATTTCTATATGCCAAAAGTGAACAATCTGAAAAAAAATCAAGAAATCAATTCCATTTACAATAGCCACAAATAAAATTAAATACCAGAAATAAACTTAAGTGAAGAAGTAAAAGCTCTTTACAATGAAAACTATAAAACACTGATGCGAGAAATTGAAAAAGACACAAAAAATGGAAAGATATTTTATTTTCATGGATTAGAAGAATCAATATTGTTAAATTATTCCCACTACCAAAAGCAATCTACAGAATCAATGCATTCCTTAAAATACCAATGACATTCTTCACAGAAATAGAAAAAGACCCCAAAATCTATATGGAACCACCAAACACCCAGAATAGCCAAAGCAATCCTGAACAAACAGAACAAAACTGGAGGAATCACATGACCTGACTTCAAATTATAATACAGGGCTAAAATAACAAATACAGCATAGTACTGGCATAAAAACAGACACATAGTCCAATTAAATAGAATAGAGAACCCAGAAATAAATCCATACATCTACAGTGAACTTATTTTTGACAAAGGTGCCAAGAACATATACTGGGGAAAGGACAGTCTCTTAAATAAATATTGCTGGGAAAACTGAATATCCATATGCAGAAGTATGAAACTAGGCCCCTATATCTCACTATATACAAAAATCCAATCAAAATTGATTAAAGACTTAAATCCAAGATGTGAGACTATGAAACTTCTGAAAAAAGTTTTAAGGAAACTCTCCAGGACATTGGAGTGGGCAAAGATTTCTTGAGTAATAAATACCCTAAAAGCACAGGTAACCAAAACAAAAATAGACAAATGGAATCACATCAAGTTGAAAAGCTTCTGCACAACAAAGGAAATAATCAGCAAAATAATGAGACAATCCAGAGAATGGGACACAGAGCTATCATATAATCCAGCAATCCCACTGCTGAGTATATACCCCAAAGAAAGGAAATCAGTATATCAAAGAGATACCTGAACTCCCATGTTTATTGCAGCACTATTCACAACAGCCAACACTTGGAAGCAAATTAAGTGTCTATTAGTAGATGAATGGATAAAGAAAATGTGGTAAATAAACACAATGAAGTACTATTAAGCCATAAAAAAGAATTAGGGTCTGTCATTTGCAACAACATGGATGGAACTGGAGGTCATTATGTTAAATGAAATAAACTGGACAAAGAAAGAAAAATTTGCACATGCTCATTCATTTGTGGGAGCTAAATATTAGAACAGTTGAACTCATGGAGATAGAGAGTAGAATGATGGTTACCAGAGGCTGGAAAGGTAGTGGTAGGAGCAGTGGGAATTGTTAATGGTTACTGAACTATATTAATAGTTAGATAGAATGAATAAAATCTCGTATTTGAGAGCAAACAGGATGAGTAAAGTCAACATTTTATTGTATTATTTATTTTTTTATTTCCATAGGTTTGGGGAGAATAGGTGGTGTTTGGTTACATGAGTAAGTTCTTTAGTGGTGATTTGTGAGATTTTGATGCACCTATCATCTGAGCAGTATACACTGTATCCAATTTGTAGTTTATTATTATTATTATTATACTTTAAGTTCTAAGGTACATGTGCACAACGTGCAGGTTTGTTACATATGTATACATGTGCCATATTGGTGTGCTGTACCCATTAACTCCTCATTTAACATTAGGTATATCTCCTAATGCTATCCCTCCCCCCTCCCCCCACCCCACAATAGGCCCCGGTGTGTGATGTTTCCCATCCTGTGTCCAAGTGTTCTCATTGTTCAATTCCCACCTATGAGTGAGAACATGCAGTGCTTGGTATTCTGTCCTTGCGATAGTTTGCTGAGAATGATGGTTTCCAGCTTCATCCATGTCCCTACAAAGGCCATGAACTCATCCTTTTTTATGGCTCCATAGTATTCCATGGTGCATATGTGCCACATTTTCTTAATCCAGTCTATCATTGTTGGATATTTGGGTTGGTTCCAAGTCTTTGCTATTGTGAATAGCGCCGCAATAAACATACGTGTGCATGTGTCTTTATAGCAGCATGATTTATAATCCTTTGGGTATATACCCAGTAATGGGATGGCTGGGTCAAATGGTATTTCTAGTTGTAGATCCTTGACTGCAAACTAGTTCAACCATTGTAGAAGACAGTGTGGCGATTCCCCAATTTTTAGTTTTTTTATCCCTAACCGCCTTCCCACCTTTTCCTTCAAGTCCCCAAAGCCTATTGAGTTATTCTTATGCCTTTTCATCCTCATAGCTTAGCTCCCATTTATGAGTGAGAACATGATATTTCATATTCCATTACTAAGTTACTTCACTTCGAATGATGGTCTCCAATTCCATCTAGGTTGCTGTGAATGCCATTATTGCATTCCTTTTTATGACTGAAGAGTATTCCGGGTAGTATTCATATATACATATATGGAATACTAATATATGTATATATGTGTGTGTTATATATGTGTGTGTGTGTATATGTATATATATATAATACCATTCCTTTATCCACTCATTGATCAATGGGCATTTGTGCTGGTTCCATATTTTTGCCATTGTGAATTGTGCTGCTATAAACATGCAGCACAATTAACAATTTATACCAGTATCATGCTATTTTAGTGATTATGGCCTTCTAGTATAGTTTAAAGTCAGATAATGTGATGCCTCCAGATTTGTTCTTTTTGCTGAGTCTTGCTTTGGCTATGTGGGCTCTTTTTTGGTTCCATATGAATTTTAGGATTGTCTTTTCTAATTCTGTGAGAAATGATTGTATTTTGATGGGAATTGCATTGAATTTGTAACTTGCTTTTGGCAGTATGATCATTTTCACAATATTGATTCTACCCATCCTTGAGCATGGAATGTGTTTTAATTTTGTCATGTATGATTTCTTTCAACAGTGTTTTGTAGTTTTCTTTGTAGAAATCTTTTACCTCTTCAGTTAGGTATATTCCTAAGTATTTTATTTATTTATTTATTTATTGCAGCTATCATAAAAGGGTTTGAGTCTTGACTTGATTCCCAGCTTGGTCGCTGTTGGTGTATAGCAGAGCTACTGATTTGTATACATTAATTTGCATCCTTAAACTTTGTTGAATTTATCAGTTCCAGGAGCTTTTTGGAGGAGTCTTTAGGATTTTCTAGGTACACAATCGTATCATCAGCAAACAGCAACGACTTGACTCCTTCTTTACTGATTTGGATATCCTTTATTTCTTCCTCTTGTCTGATTGCTCTGGCTAGGACTTCCAGTACTATGTTGAGTAGAAATGGTGAAAGTGGGCATCCTTGTCTTGTTCCAGTTCTCAGAGAGAACGCTTTCAACTTTTCCCCATTCAGTATTATGTTGGCTGTGGTTTATCACAGATGGCTTTTATTACATTGAGATATGTCCCTCGTATGCCAATTTTGCTGAAGGTTTTAATCATAAAGGGGTGCTGGGTTTTGTCAAATGCATTTTCTGTGTCTACTGAGATGATCATGTGATTTTTGTTTTTAATTCTTTTATGTGGTCTATTACATATATTGACTTGCATATGTTAAACCCTCTCTGCATCCTTGGTATAAAACCCACATGATCACAGTGGATTATCTTTTTGATATGCTATTAGATTCAGTTAGCTAGTATTTTCTTAAGGATTTTTACATCTATATTCATCAGGCATATTGGTCTGGAGTTTTCTTTTTTTTTTTTTTTTTGTTATGTCCTTTCCTGGCTTTAGTATTAGAGTGCTGCTGGCTTCATAGAATGATTTAGGGAAGATTCCCTCTTTCTCTATCTTATGGAATAGTGTCAATATGATTGGTACCAATACTTCTTTGAATGTCTGATAGAATTCAGCTGTGAATTCATCTTGCCCAGGAATTTTTCTGTCAGAAATTTTGTATTACCATTCTAATCTTGCTGCTTGTTATTGGTCTGTTTAGCGTTTCTGATTCTTCCTGGTTTAAGCTAGGAGGGTGGTATTTTTTCAGGAATTTATCCATCTGTGCTAGGTTTTCTAATTTATGCACATTAATGTGTTCATAGTAGCCTTGAATAATCTTTTGTATTTCTGGGGTGTCGGTTGTAATATCTCCCGTTTCGTTTCTAGTTGAGCTTGTTTGGATCTTCTGTCTTTTCTTCTTGGTTAAGCTTGCTAATGGTCTATCAATTTTATTTACTCTTTCAAAGAACCAGCTTTTTGTTTTATTTATCTTTTTTATTTTTTGTGTTTCAATTTCATTTAGTTCTGTTTTGATCTTGGTTATTTTTTTTTCTGCTGCTGAGTTTTGGTTTGGTTTGTTCTTGTTTCTCTAGTTCCTTGAGGTGTGACCTTAGATTGTTCATTTGTACTATTGTACATTTAAAATTTTAATAGTATCTGTCTTTTTATTATTAGTGAGTCATATTTATGTAGTAGCTTCCTGAGAAAAGTGTTCTTATAAATACAGACACAGCAAATATTATTAGGTGTGACTAGGAGTTTAAAACTTTCTCTGCAAATGTCTAGATAGAAAATATTTTCAGCTTTGTAGACAACATATATTCTATGAAAACTACTCAACTTTGCCTCTGTAGCAAAGGAAAAGATAATATATAATTAGATGAACATGACTGTGTTCTAATATAACCTCATTTATAAAATCAGGTAGTAGGCCAGATTGGCCTATAAGCCCTAATTTTTTGACTTTGTGACTCCTGGTCTTGATAATTTTCAGGTTGGAATAAAAAAATTAGAAACAAATTTTAAGGTTAAGTGAGTTAATTTTAATGTTAATTTGTTATATATATTATATAATATAATCTATATAATAGATTATATAATATAATCTATATAATAGATTATATAATATAATCTATATAATAGATTATATAATATAATCTATATAATAGATTATATAATATAATCTATATAATAGATTATATAATATAATCTATTTAATAGATTATATAATATAATCTATATAATAGATTATATAATATAATCTATATAATAGATTATATAATATAATCTATATAATAGATTATATAATATAATCTATATAATAGATTATATAATATAATCTATATAATCGATTATATAATATAATCTATATAATCTATTATATAATATAATCTATATAATCTATTATATAATATAATCTATATAATCTATTATATAATATAATCTATATAATCTATTATATAATATAATCTATACTATATATAGAAATATAATATATTATATATATATAGAGAGAGAGATGGCCTAAATATATTGGTATTTGATACTGTGTGTACCTGAAATCTACATATTTATGGATTATATATTGACGAGAGTAATGCTAAATAAGTGATGGCAGAAAGTTGTTGAATGGTGCTGCCAAGAAAGCCAATGGAAAATCTGTCTTCATATCAAGCTCATATTGTAAGTAACATTTCCCATCAAAGGATTATAAAAATTGTCTCTAATTGCTGGACTCCAGATAACTCTGGTCCCACAGAGAGCAATGGAGACACCAAAAAGGACAAATATAATTATATAATATTCTATTTTGAAATACAGAAGTTCAGTGACATAATTCTACAGATGGAGTTAAATCTTTTATATCATTGAAAAAAAACTTAAAATAGCAATGTATTATGAGCCAGTACAAAAGCAAAACTCAGACTTATAAATAAGATACCTGAAATTCTTATTACTGAGTATAAGTGGGACAGGAGCAATGGAGAACAGAGAATGGGTCCCATATGAAACCGTAGCTTTTCCCCTGACCATACACCTCAAGGGTTCTTAGCAATCTCTTACTGAGGAAGAGTCAGTAGATAAGAATGAAAACCGTGTCTACTATGGTTGTCATTTCAAAACATGCCATTAACCATTTTCAACTGATATTTTTGTCATCTCCATAAAGTCCTGAGTAAAATGCCCATTTCACTGCCATTAAATATTGCTACTTAAATTTTTCAGATCCTACCTTATTATTACAGTTGAGATTCTGGTGCCCATAGACGCCAACTCTTATGGATTTTCACTTATCCAGGATGAGACAACCTGATTATCAAAAACAATAATAAGTTCATTAGACTGATATTCATCAAATATATAAACATCTTTGAGTTCATCATAACACTAAGATAATCATAGGACACCATTGGAGATTACTGGACACCAACTCATTACTATGAAAATTGACAGATCGAGGTAAAGAAGCAAACACACACCTTGCCTTTTTATACAAATTCTATGGCAGAGTATCCGAATGGTTGAGGAGGGATTTTTAATTAATAGAAAGATTTGAGCTAATAAAGGCAAAATGAAAGATGGTATTAGGAAAAAATGTTTTTGCAGCCCCAAATATTATCATGGATTAAGTCATAATCATCATGGTTGCTAAAACTATGAGGTAAAATATTGATGAGAGCTTAATGATGGATGAATCAAGTTGATACACCTGAAGGCATTGCTCAATCTTGACATCAATAAAAATGGGACAACCAGATACTAAATATCTTGAGATTTGTTGAACAGAAACTATGCAGAACCACCTAGGAAGTATTTTTACACAAAATACTATTTAAGATGAATATAATCATGCCTTCAGATCTAACTCAAGTTTGCTGGAAATACAGGTTAAACACAACCAAATCATACCAGCCAAATCCGAATGTGAGTCGTTTTACAGGACAAAGGGCGTATTTTCTATAACAAATTAATTGCATGATAAATGGGGATTTGGGAATTATTTTAGAGAAAATGAGACGAGATAAATCAGTCAAATGCAAACCACCTGTAAAGAGACAGTTTGAGACATCCATGGGAATCTAAACATGGGCTAAATTTTCGATGATATTAAATAAGTATTGATTTTGTTAGACGTGATCATGACATAAAGGATATGCCAAAAATGTCTCTATAAGATAAAGATGCACACAGAAATATTTATGTTATATAACATGATGAAGAGAATTTAATTTAAGATACTCCAACAAAAGAAGCACATATACTAGGTGACACAACAAAGCAAAATGTTGGTAACTGTTGAGGTTGAGTAATAAGTACATAGGAGTCTATTACAGTAATATTACTTATTTCACATTTGTGTTGTTTGACAATTTTGAGGACAAAGATTTAAAAGATGCTGGTGCCCAGACTGGCAAAACCAAGTAAGTTACACTCAACTCAATATAGAGGGCTAACATAATAAAACTGGTTTTGGAATAGATGACATTAAATGCTATACATGTATACAACAAAGTATGCTATTTTTCATTGGAAATTACCTAGTATTTTGGCTCAATTTCCTAATCATTAATTACTAAGTAGGTAGTAATTAAGGCTTGCATTTTATAAAGTCATTTTCTGCTTCCCCATTATAAAGAAATGAATCTGTGTTTCATTCCATGTGTGGACATTCATGTTAATGAAATTATCAATATCTGTTTCAATATAAAGACAAGAACTGTTGATTATTAAGAAGTCAGAGGCAGGTCAATGCAGTGAAAGATTATGTTTGTGCAGACATACATGTTTTCATTACCAAAACCTAAATGTGTAAGAAATATTAATAATATTTGCAGACAATGGCATAGTAGAGAAAGGGTAGTGATAATATGGAGCTCAAGAGAGATGCAGTTCTTAAGATGGGAAGATATTCCAAATGCCAAGAGTAGTATCTCTTTAAGAGTAATACAACTTTGTACTGAGATAATAGATACATTTTATTTTCTTCTTTGATCTCCTTTGCATTTTTATTTATTTATTTTTTTTGAGACAGATTTTCCCTCTGTTGCCCAGGCTGGAGTGCAGTGGTGCAATCTCAGTTCACTGCAACCTCCGCTTCCTGGGTTCAAGCGATTCTCCTGCCTCAGCCTCCAGAGTAGCTGGGATTACAGGCATGAACCACCACGTCCAGCTAATTTTTGTATTTTTAGTAGAGACAGGGTTTGGTCATGTTGGCCAGGCTGGTCTCAAACTCCTGACCTCAAGTGATCCGCCTGCCTCGGTCTCCCAAAGTGCTGGAATTACAGGCATGAGCCACTGTGCCCAACCACTGCATTTTTCGATTTTTAAACAAAAACATCATTTGTGAAATAAAAGTTAATCATAAAAATATAAATACAACAATATGTGGCAAGATGTATGACAACTGGATGACGTTTTGTGAATGTGAATTGAGTTGATGTATACCTGAAATACAAAAAAAAAAGGCAATAAAGATCAGAAAAAGATCAAGATACCAAGGCTTGTAAAAGTTTTGCTCTTAAGAAATATTAACAAATGAGATAATATAGCTACAGACAATCTTTCTGGAAGGGAGTAAGACAGCTTTTTTTGTTGAGATTGTATTACGAATCAGGTTATGTGCAAAAAACATAAATTTAGAGACCTTTGTCCTGTTTTTGTTAATTGCACCATCCCTAGGATTTAGAAGTATCTGCTGCATAATTGGTCCTTAAATAATCATTGAAAAAAGAAATAAATGTATTTTCTCCGTCTCAGCAATGCTAGAAAGATTTAATAACTCTCCCAAGGTCACACAGCCAATGCAAACTGGAGCCAGAAGTATTTGAGTCTAAAACGTGTGCACTGTATACACAAGTTCACTGGAACTATATGTCTTGTGATATTATTTGTAGATAGGTTGCCAGTGAGATGAAGATATACCAGTAGGTATCGTTGAGAAAGAACTGATCTATTATACAATGCAACCAATAAACACTATAAAAGTTACGTTTACTCTTGCATATTGCAGCATGTTATAAGATTGTATGGAAACAGAGAATGTTAAAGTTGTGATAGTAAGCATAACCAAAGAGAGGTGTAAACAGAAGATCTAGAAAAAAAAACCTATGTAACTTGATTCTGTAGGTGCGCTAAATTGTGTAATACAAATTTTAAGACTCGAAAAACTTCAGAGAAGGAATAAGATTCCACAATGCTGAAGGAACTGACCTTTAAAGGTTCTGTTATTTACTGTCAGTAATAACAGCCCTTCCGTTATTACTGACAGTAAATAACAAAATGAAATTCCTGGTGAAGAGAACAAAATGAGTACATGTTGGAGGGCTGATAAAAGAATATTTGATTCTATTTTGTCATCTTAGGGAATTTCTTATCACATCAATTTTCTCATGTCAAAAGAAATGGTTATGAGTACAGTAGACACATTTTTATTGGCTGAACCCTACACCAAACCTGTTGTTTTCTGAAAATGTCCCCTTCCCCACCTCCTCCCCACTCCTTTTTCTAATGTACAAGGTTAAAGAGACAGCAGCTAATAATAATAATAATAATAATAAGAGACAGCAGCGATGTTTCCCCAATATCTCCCCATCTTTTCTTGCCACAATTTTTGGCCAAAATTGGGCATCTGAAAAACAAAAATGAAAACCCATTCTCCCTGAATTTTAACTTGTATTACAAAATTTCAGTCTCGGTATGTTTGAACTCTGGAAGAAAGGAGATATAAAACACAAGAGTTTGGCAAAAAAGAGAGAGCTGGTATACATCAAGGAAAGGAATCAAGCCAACACAAAAAGTAGCAAAGGTGAGAGAAAGAGAGAATAGCTGGTTCCATAAGATGTCCCAAAATCCTTACAATAAATCTTTTCTCCTTTTCTTATCCAGCTAAAACAGAACTTAGTTATCTACAACAAAAGTTCTATGGAATACAATTAGAAAACATTTAAAGTTATTTTAGGGTTTTCTATTCTCAAATTGTGTAAGTTATTATGGTATAATTATGTAGCAGTATGCTTATAAAACGGATGCAAGTGTTGTTTGAATTTAAGCCCTAGGAGGATACAGATTCTTATTTTGTTCACTGGTGCATCCTAAGTGCCTAGAACAATGAGTTCCTGGTACACAGTAGGTGCTCAATATGTGCTGAATGAAAATAAAGGCATAGAGAAAACCAGCGAGCCATCCATTTTCATATGTCATTAAAGAGAGATTATAGATAACTGAAAAGGAAGACCTGAATATAAATGTTATCTAGAAAGAACTAGGGCGTTCATGATGAATTAGCAATATAACAAAAGTCAGGTTTCAGAAAAAAATATTTCAAAGAATTTTCATTGATTTTAAGATAAATAGAAAAATCTTTGGAACTGACTATAAAAGCCCGCTTGAACTGGCACCTCACCACATCATCTACAAATCTCTCAGCAAGCTCTCTTTGAAGTCAATACTTAAGCCACGCAGGCTTTCTTTCATTTAAAAAAACATATGCCAGGTGCACTTACACCACACAAAACTGTGTATGGTCTTCCTCCTACCTGGGAAAATATTTCGTCCCCTTCTCCCTTTATTAACCCCTACTCATTCTTCATATTTTAGCTTGATTTTTACTCCTTCAAATATTTGCCTTGTCATCATTGGGGTTGAAACTGTATATTTGTTCATAATTTTTTAAAATGACATTCATCCTTCCCACTAGACTATATGTGGCAGGGGCTGAGCTTACTTTTACACACCAGAATATCCTCTGCTTTTAGAAAAATACCTAGCACACAGTAGCTGCTCAGTAATAACTCTTGAATTAATTAATGAGTGAATGACTAGACACAGTTCTGGCAGTTATATTGACGATTAGAAAAAAAAAAACCTGTAAGATTGTGGTGCCATATGAGAGATATTGTTAATAACTGGTATGAAGGCATAACCTTCTAGACCAGAATTATGGCAGTAGAAAGGGGAGAAAGCTCACTGTGGGGCTATTTTTATTAGCTATTTTTTTTAACCACAAAACAATAGGTGTTTACTATAGAAACCTCAAACATCCGAGAAGCGTAAAATATAAAAAAGTAAAAATTCTCAATCCTAGATCCATTTAATCCCACGTCCCCTGTATAGTCACTGTTAACAGTTTTCTTTCTCACCAGAAAATAATGTAAATATGTTTATGCACAAACATGTATGTTTTCTTCTCTTTGTATACACAAATAATATTGTACAAAATATCTCCTTTTGCCCCTATATATCCATTTTCCATCCTTCTCCACCCTGCTCTTTTTCTAGGCAGATTGTACTATATGGACTATATTGCTCATGGTCTCTTGCTCTCTGGCTTGGACTTAGGTGTGGCCAATGAGAAGTCCTAACATGAGATTAGATGGAGGGAGGTGAGATACATAGGGACAGTTAGCTCCCTGTTCCCTCCTTTTAAGGGTGCTTTGTACTTATTTTGTTCTTTCATTATGGAAACTGCTTCTCTCTAGACAAACTGTCCTAAATGATTTAGTCTCCTTCCCAATCTTACTACCTTTTCTCTTTTCTCATCGCTGTAGACCTACCAGTGTCTACAGCTCAGATGTTGCCAGATGTAGGTTCCTGTGCTATTCTTTGTGGTTTGACCTATGCTATGGTCTGAATGTGTCCCTCCAAAATTCATGTTGAAACCTAATCTCCATTGTGGTGTTATCATGAGGTGGGGCCTTTCTGGGAAGTGATTAACTCATAAGGACTCTGCTCTCATGCATGGGATTAGTGTCCTTACAAAAGAGATTAAAGGACCTGCCTTGCCCCACTTACCATGTGAGAAGGCAGCAACAAGGCATCATCTGTGGAGCAGAGAGTGAGCCCTCACCACACACTAAATCTGCTGGCACCTTGATGTTGGAATTTTTAGCCTCCAAAACTGTGAGTAATATTTTCTGCTGTTTTTAAATTTGCCAGTCTATGGTATTTTTGTTATAGCAGTCCAAACAGACTGAGACACTCAATGAACCACCAACATTTTTGAAAATAACTACTTTAAAAATAAACCTTCTTTACATTATCCTAATTTTGGTGGATCATCAATTTCCTGCTTGGAGCTGATTGATGTAGATACAGTGTTTGTGCTCTATGCAGTGTAGTGTTTTTGATTTTTCCACTTGCAACATTTCACTAAAGTTATAATGGAATTTTTTTACATTTTAATATATCTGTATTTCAGATACGTTATAATTAATGTTCTATCACAGCTTAATTCTTAGTGTTTTTTTTCTCCCTTAGTGATACAAAAAATAGCGATGCCTCTTAAATTTGGTGAAATACAGTAATGTATCTTTGACCTCTGTGTATATCAGTATAAAAAGATAGAATTCAGGACAACTAAAGGGAAAAATTATTTGCTGGGTCTCCTAAGAGAGGGCAGAAATATGAACATGGATTTAAATATAGATACCTGGGAGACCTGTGGTATCACTGGCTGATGTGGCTTGGATCTGCATTCCCACCCAAATCTCATGTTGAATTGTGATCCCCAATGTTGGAGGTGGGGCCTGGCTTAAGGTATCTATATCATGTAGGAGAGGGGTCCCCTCGGTGCTGTTCTCATGTTGGTGAGTGAGTTCTCAGAAGATCTGGTTGCTTAAAAAGTTTGTAGCACCTCCCCCTCTCTTCCTCCTACTCCAGCCAAGTAAGACGTGCCTGCTTCACTTTTGCCTTCCACCATGATTGTACATTTCTGGAGGCCTCCCCAGAAGCCAAGCAGATGGCCACCATCATGCTTCTTGTGCAGCCTGTGGAATCATGGAGCCAATTAAATATTTTTTGTTTATAAATCACCCAGTTTCAGATATTTATTTATAGCAATGTGAGAATAGCCTAATACACTTAAAGAATTAGTGCTGAGCAGGAAAGATAATTTACTGAGAAGGTACTACTAAGTTTATAAAAGTCCACTGGCTATTTGTCTTTTCTCATCACTGTATTATAAGGTTTAGGTTAGAAGACTTAACCAAGAATTGTTACATGCTTTTGAGAAAAAGCCATTGTCCTTGGTGCATACTTGATTTAGTCTGCTCAGACTGCCATGACAAAATGACATAGACTGGGATGGGTTAAACGATACGAATTTTGTTTCTGAAGCTCTGGAGGCTGGAAGTCTGAGATCAAGGTGCCAGCACAGTCAGGTTCAGGTGAGGGATGAACTGCCTTCCTGGACTGCAGATAGATGCCTTCTCGCCACGTGTTCACATGATATTCCTCCTTTTGTGCAACTCTCTTGGATTACGACCCCTCCCTTATGACCTCGTCCAAACTTCATTCTCTCCCAAAAGTTCCACCTCCAAATACCATCACATTGGGTGTTAGGGCCTCAACATATATGACTTTGGGGGAGGACCCAATTCAGTCCACAGCATTCTACTCCAGACCCCCAAAATCAATATCCTTTGTGAATGCAAAACACATTCATTCTATTTCAATATCCCCAAGAGTATTAACTGATTCCAGCATCAAGTCTAAAGTCTAAATTCCAAAGTCTCATCTGAATGTCACTTAAATCAGATATGAGTGAGACTCAAGGTATAGTTCACACCGAGGCAAAATTCTTTACCTATAAATCTGTGTAACCCGACAAGTTTTGTGCTTCCAAAACACAATGGTGGGACAAGCACAGAATAGACATTCCTATTTTAAAAGGGAGAAATTAGAAGGAAGAAAGGGGTAACTGATCCCAAGCGAGTCTAAATGTAGCAAGTTAATTTCCTTTAGGTCTTTAGGATTAAGACAATTCTCTTTGGCTACATGTCTTGTGCCTTCCAGGTTCATTGGGATGGCAGCATCACCTCCACCCCTTTAGGTGTGGGTTCCTTTTCAGGGCTTCTGCCAGGCCAGAATCCTGTCAGGTAGTCCCATTCTCAAGGTTCCATGTGCTAGCCCTAGCTTTTTAACGTGGAAGTATTTTGGCACAGCTGCAAAAAAAAAAAAAAAAAAAAAAAATGTAGCTTTCAAAAATACCAAATAATCTGTAAACTAGACGACATCAACCAATTTCTGATACTTATATTGTCCTCTGTCTCCAAACTCAGGGGGGAAACAAGGATGGATAGAACACAAACATTAAGAAAAGAAAATATGTAGAACAAGAGTAAGCTACGAGGGAGAGTAAGGGATTTCTGTTGACCACCTTGTCTAGTAATTCAAAAGTGATTTTGTAGTTTGACATTTTGTGTCTTATCAAAATGGTTGTGAGAAACAAGCATAATTAATTATTGTGGTTAGATCCTGGTTGACCACTTTACTCCCTCTTGGCCTAGCTTAAAGATTCACTTATTAAATCATCAGTTCAACAATTATATTTTGATATATTTTATGTGCTAAAAAAATTCTGAAGTTTTTGATACAATCATAAATAAGAGAGGTGCTATCCTTATGGAGCTTAGACACTAGTAAGGAGTATAAACAAATGTACAAGAAACTATCATAAAGTCTGATGACGTTCCAATGGAAAATGGACCTATTTGTATGGGAACTCAGAGTGACATCGATCACAGAGTAATGTGTTGGCACAGGAGAGGTTGGAGAGGGTGGGGGTTAATCAACAAAAGAGTGCAATGTTCTAGGCAGAGGGAACAGCGCATGCACAGGTTTTGAGTTCACAAAAAGAATGTGGAATTCTTGAGGAAATTAAAGATAATTGACTGATAAATGAACTACTGTATTAATTAATGGTACTCTTGGTCTAGAAGAGTGATTGTTAACTAGGGACGATTTTGGCTCTCAGCAGACATTTGGCAGTATCTGGAGACATTTTTATTTATCTCAAGTGAGTGGGAGATGCTACTGGCATCTAATGAGTAGAGACCAGGGGTGCTGCTAAACATGCTACAATACACAGTACTGCCCCTCACAACAAAGAATTATTCAACCTGACAAATCCTGGACTGTCTTAACTACTCCTGTTGTTGCTCAAGTTAGCAATGTTCTCATGCATTACAAAACTCTATTCCCAACCCAGATCAGCCTCTGAACCTCAGAGTAACATGTATAATAGAATAACATACACAACAAAATGCCAGCAGTGCCGAGAATGAGGAGCTCTGGGCTAGATCCTACCATATCCCAATAGTCACTTGTTACAAGCACAGATAATTATGTTATTAATGCTAAAATCATTTTTAAATGACTATCTTCTCTGAAACTCTATGAATTCATTGTTGTGTCCTCAGTGTCTAGCATAATTCTTCACACATAAGGCATACTCTGTAAGCCAAAAGTGAAATGAGTTGTAGAAGAGTGCCATACCATGTAGGGTAATGTCTACAGGGACAGATTTAAAGGATGGCTTGGAAGAGGTGAAGCTTTTCCCTCAATAGGTTATTACTGCTTTTCCCAGTCTTCAATATTGAAATGATTTTATCAAAGTCTTAAAAAATGCTATGCAAAAACAATTTCAAGGTGGGACCACAAATCCCTGATTCTGAGCACATTACCACTATAATTCCCTCCTATAACTACAAAAGCATGTGTTCTCTACATAGAATTTCTGGAGGTGCCACTGGTGTTTTCCTAAGGGGCTTAGAATTTTTCCTGGGGACAGTGGGCAATAGCATGATCACACTATCTTTTTAGAACTCTGTTTATAGTGTTAAAATGGTTTGAAGGAGTTAAAGTGCAAGGGGAAGAGTTAGCAGACTATGCCTTAATCCAACAAAAGACTGTGGAAGCCAAGACTAGGATAGAGGCAGTCAAGATGGAAAGAATTGAATATAATTCTAAATATATTTCAAAGAGAAAGGAGGAGGGGGAAGAAGGAGTCAAAAACTATTCCAGATTTTGCCCTAGGCAATTAGGTGGATATGACAGGAGAGAAACCGAAAGAGGAGCAGGTTTGGAGGTGAAAATGATTTGTATTTCAAATATGTTGAGATTCAAGTCCATGAAAAACATCTGAATAGAGATACCTGATATCCTGTTGTGTATGTTACTCTGAAGTTCAGAGGCTGATCTGGATTATGAATACAATTTTGTTAATTCATGAGAACATTGCTAATGTCAGCACCAATGGGAGTGGTTAAGACCATCAAGTGGAGACAGAGGAGACCAAAGAAGAGTTTGGGACATAGTCTGCACCGTAAGGGGAAAATCAAGAGTGTGTGTGGTCACCCAAACCAAGGAAAGAAAGATTTTCAAAAATGAGAGAGTAATCAACTTTGTAATCTATGGGATGAGAAATGGGATTTGAATTTTTTGGTCATTGGAGAAAATACCAAGAACACTCTCAGCACTCTCAGACAAATGATGAGCTACTCAGGAGTGGGTTGAGATGTGAATAGAAAGTGATAAAGTTGAACAGGTGTTTAAACTTCAAAGAGTTTCACTGTAAAAGTGAGGAGCAAGATAGAGACGTATGTTGAAAACAGATTTTTTTTTTTTTTTAAGATGAGAGCTACTTGAGTATATTTACATGCTAGTAAAGGAAGCCTGGAAAGAGTCAATGGAGCTGGAGCATTCATAGTCAGCAAATGGAAATGGGACTCTTCAGACCAGGAGAGGCAGGGACTGGCAGCTGTGAGGCAGGCCCTAAATGAGAGGGCATCGCAGAAGGTATTTCAAATATTCTTCACTTTACCCCAACCTCTTACCTTATTACCTGCACTTTCATCTAAACAGATGATACACTTTCCTGCCTAAAAAGGAAAAAAAAAAAGGCTTTTCTAAGCTTATCACCTGAGCCAGAACATAAAAAGGAAAAGATCTAGCTACAAAACAATTCCAAAAGTATGTGTGGAGGAGGTTGATGTCATAGTTAAAAGGAGAGCTTCAAAGGGAAACGGATCTGGTTTAGCACCATGTGTCTGTGACTGACCAATTATATACACATGTGTACATATACACATATATGTATATATACACGTGTACATGTACACATGTGTATATATACACACATATGTATATAAACACATGTATGAATATATACACATATGTTACAAGTGCAGATAATTATGTATATATATACATCCATATATACACATATATGTATATATGTGTATATATACACATGTGTATATATGTGTATATATACACATGTGTGTATATATGTGTATATATACACACGTGTGTATATATGTGTATATATACACACACACACACACACACATATATATTTCTTGTTGTTGTTCTACCTGTGGACTAAATTGATTCGAAGAGTTTATAATGCCCAGAACACATATGTTTTAGAATTTAACTTTCTGTAGAGTTCAATATCTACATGCCTACTAAAACTAATAGGATATATATAGAGAGTATATAGAGAGAGACAGAGAGAGAAAGAATATATATATATATATACAATTTTTATAAATTGCTGAGTCTCCTCAATGAGTATATGTTAATTTTATAATTGGAAAATAAGATATATATATAGAGAGAGAGACAGAGACAGAGAATATATCTATATCTATATCTATAGATATAGATATCAATATATATATTCTCTAGAGGGACATATATCCTGTCTCTCTAGAGACCCCTGACTAATACATCATACAATTAATGTTACATAAAAAAAAATGTGAGATAGAAAAATGGACAGAGGCCAAAATAAGAACTATGATGGCCAGTGGATTTAGGAAAAATTATCTCTGACATTCATAAGCATGAATAAACCTTTATAAAAAATCTATGACAGTCATTTCTATGACATTGAAAAGGTTTTAAGAAACAGTAATGCTTAGACTTGACAACGATACGGGGGAAATTAATACACTCACACATTCACTTTTTGTTGGACCATAAATTAATGTAATATATCTGAATTGATATATCTGAAAAGAAATCTAATATGATTTCTCAGTCTTTAATTCAGGCCCTTTGACCCACAAATTCCACAAATTCCACTTCTAGGATTTTATCCTAAGGAAAAAAATCGTTCCCTAACCACACAATTGCACACAGATGTTGGAAAAATGTTGTTTATCATAATTTGTGATAGAGTAAAAAGACAATCAACTTAACATCCTTCAATGGAGGATTGCTTAAACTAACCATAGTATATCTCTATTATAGAATACTGTATAGCTATTACAAACGATGATGTAATACATCTATGGAAATGTTTATGATATATTGAAATGTAACAAAACCAAGTTATCAAATGCTTTTTTCATATTTATATCATATGAGCTGATTTTTCTAAAAGTAAAAGCACATTTGTGAGTGTGTTTATGTATCTTTTTTAAAAGTTTGCAAGACCAGAACATTAATGGAGGATGGATCTAGGTGATGAGACTGTAAATTATCTTTTTTTTTAATAAACTGCTGAGTCTCCTTAATGAGTACATGTTAATTTTATAATCAGAAAATAAGATATTTGAAAAAAGTCAACTCTATTATTAATTATCTGATTATTTAATCTGCATTGCAACAAAAATAGATTGACTTTGTTTCTATCGGAGGTTATGTGGGATTTTTGTTGTTGTTGTTATTTTATCTATGGACTCAATTGATTCAAACAGTTTATAACGCGAACAATACATATGTTTTAGAATTTAACTTTCTGTAGAATTCAATACCTACTAAAACTAGTCTTACAGTTTTAATTCTCTCTTTCTCTCCCCCCACCCACTCTCTCTTTCACTCTCTCTCTCACACACACACACACAACACACAGCATCTCTGAAAAACAAACACGTAGGGTGTGATTTGTGTCATTTCATAGAGACTTAGGAATGTCATTAACACATAAATCATTAATTTGTGGATAGTGCTTAAGTTACTTCCTAGCTTTTATGATGTATCTCTTTCTAAAAACTCTTTGTTGAATTGGAATCTACCACACACTGTGAGTTGTTTGAAATTGACTCCTTTTCATGAAAGGCTACATGCAGTCAACAAACTGCTTTATTTGTTTTTTAAACAAAAGTTTACCTGCAGTTTCTCACAAATGAACAGTACAGCTTATGAACATCTGGAGGATGCAGGCTAGATGAAGAACTAGACTAGTTCTATTTGGAGACTTATTCTATGGACAACTATTTACTCTGCAAACTATTGTGTCCGGAATTGGTAGGTTCTTGGTCTCACTGACTTCAAGAATGAAGCCGCGGACCCTCGCGGTGAGTGTTAACAGCTCTTAAAGTGGCGCATCTGGAGTTTGTTCCTTCTGATGTTCGGAGTTTCTTCCTTCTGGTGGGTTGGTGGTCTCGCTGGCTCAGGAGTGAAGCTGCAGACCTTCGTGGTGAGTGTGACAGCTCTTAAGGCAGCGCGTCTGGAGTTGCTCGCTCCTGCCGGTGGGCTCGTGGTCTCGCTGGCTTCAGGAGTGAAGCTGCAGACCTTCGCGGTGAGTGTTACAGCTCTTACAGGCAGTGTGGACCCAAAGAGTGAGCAGTAGCAAGATTTATTGCAAAGAGCGAAACAACAAAGCTTCCACACTGTGGAAGGGGACCCAAGAGGGTTGCTACTGCTGGCTCGGGAAGCCTGCTTTTATTCTCTTATCTGGCCCCCACCCACATCCTGCTGATTGGTAGAGCCGAGTGGCCCGTTTTGACAGGGCGCTGATTGGTGCGTTTACAATCCCTGAGCTAGATACAAAGGTTCTCCACGTCCCCATCAGATTAGTTAGACACAGAGTATGGACACAAAGGTTCTCCAAGGCCCCACCAGAGCAGCTAGATACACAGTGTCGATTGGTGCACTCACAAACCCTGAGCTAGACACAGGGTGCTGATTGGTGTGTTTACAATCCCTGAGCTAGATACAGAATGCCGATTGGTGTATTTACAATCCCTGAGCTAGACATAAAGGTTCTCCACGTCCCCACCAGACTCAGGAGCCCAGCTGGCTTCACCCAGTGGATCCCGCACTGGGGCTGCAGGTGGAGCTGCCTGCCAGTCCCGCGCCATGTACTCGCACTCCTCAGCCCTTAGGTGGTCGATGGGACTGGGCGCCGTGGAGCAGGGCGCGGCGCTCCTCGGGGAGGCTGGGGCTGCACAGGAACCCACGGAGGGGGTGGAAGGCGTGGGCATGGCGGGCTGCAGTCCCGAGCCCTGCCGCGCAGGAAGGCAGCTAAGGCCCGGTGAGAAAACGAGCGCAGCGCCGGTGGGCTGGCACTGCTAGGGGACCCAGGACACCCTCCGCAGCCGCTGGCCCGGGTGCTAAGTCCCTCATTGCCCGGGGCCAGCAGGGCCGGCCGGCTGCTCTGAGAGCGGGGCCCGCCAAGCCCACGCCCACCCGGAACTCCAGCTGGCCCGCAAGGGCCGCGCGCAGCCCCAGATCCCGCTCGCGCCTCTCCCTCCACACCTCCCTGCAAGCTGAGGGAGTGGGCTCCGGCCTTGGCCAGCCCAGAAAGGGGCTCCCACAGTGCAGCGGTGGGCTGAAGGGCTCCTCAAGTGCCGCCAAAGTGGGAGCCCAGGAAGAGGAGGCACCGAGAGTGAGCGAGGGCTGTGAGGACTGCCTGCACGCTGTCACCTCTCACTATGATTCTTTCACTAATTCACTGTGTGACCCTGAGTAAATTATATCTCTTCCTGGGGCCTCAGTTTTCCTGTTTTTAAAATTATATTTTTAATTGAGAAATAATAGTTTATATTTATGAGGGACAATGTGATGTTCCAATACATGTATAGATTGTGGAATGATCCAATCAGGCTAGTGAGCATATTCATCACCTCAAGTATTTATCATTTTCTTATGGTAACAACTTTTACAATTCTATCTTTTAGCTATTTTGAAATATATAATACATTATTATTAACTATAGTCACAATGATGTACAATAAATAAACAGTACTTATTCTTCCTATGCAAATGAAACTTTGTACCCATTGACCAACTTCTTTCTTTTCTCTGTCCAATACCCTGACCCAGCCTCTGGTAAATATAATTCCACTCTCTACTTTCAGGGAATCAACTGTTTTAGATTCCACATGTAAGTGAGATCATACAGCATTTGCATTCTGTGCCTGGCTTATTTCATTTAACATAATGTTCTCTACATTTATCTATTTTGCTGCAAATGACACAATTTCCTGTGTTTTTTAAAGCTGAATAGTATTGCTTGTGAATGTACACCACATTTTTAAACAATTGATTCATCCGTTGATGAGCAATTAGGTTGTTTCCGTATCTTGGCTATTGTGAATAGGGCTGGAATAGACATGGGAGAGCAGACACATCTCTTCAACATATTGATTTCAATTCTTTTGGGTATATACCCAGAAGTGAGATTGCTGGATCATATGGTAGTTCTAGTTTTAGTTTTTTGAGGAATCTCCATACTGTTTTCCAAAATGGCTATACTAATTTACATTCCCACCAGTAGTGTATGTGGGTTCCCTTTTGTCCACATCCTCACCAACACTTGTTATATTTCTTACCCTTTTAATAAAAATCACCTCCAAATCGATTAAAGACCTAAACATAAGACATGAAACTTTAAAACTACTGGAAGAAAACATAGGGGAAAACTCCAAGATATTGGCTCTGGCAGTGATTTCTTGGGTATAGCTTCATAAGCACAGGCAATGAAAGCAAAAATAAACAAATGGGAATGGATCAAGCTAAAAAGCTTCTGCACAGCAAATGAAACAATTAATGAAGTAAAAAGACAACCCGCAGATGGGGAGAAAATATTTGCTAATCATACATCAGATAAAGGGCTAATATCCAAAATATATGAGGAACTCAGACTACTCAATAACAAGAAAACAAATAACCCTATTGAAAAATGGGCAAAGGAATTGAATAGACAGTTCTCGAAAGAAGACAGAAAAATGGCCAGCAGATATATGAAAAAATGCTCAACATCTCTATTCATTAGAGAAATGCAAACTAAATCTACAATGAGGTATCACCTGTTTGTTAAATGAGGGTGGTGAATTAGATCATCTCTGAGATTTCTTCCATCTATTATACACTCAATTATCTGATGACTTCTTAATTTACACCAAGAGAAAACTGTGTAATAATAGTCTACTATGTCAACTTTGAGGAAGCAAGGATGTACAAACTTTCCATGCAGCTACAATCTCTCAAGTAATCCTAAGTGAAAGTCTTGGAGTAGCCAGGGCCATCTTTAAACATAACAGTCACCTAGGGTCTCTGACGTGCCACTTGCTTTGCTAAGATTTATACTTGCTGATTTGCATGGATGCATTTTCAAAATTAACTCAATTTCATTGTTCCTCAAAAGTCAAACATTAAAGTTTTTGCACATAGGTATTTAATTATTGTACTAGCTGTCAATAGTTAAATCCACGTGTGTGTGTGTGTGTGTGTGTGTGTGTGTGTGTGTATGAGGTAGAAAGATATCATATGTTACCTAAAGTGGGTGCTTGGAAAGTCAGATGCATAGAGATGTAGGTCAGTAACAAGCCTGTTTAGGTGGTGTTTTTCTTTGATGAAGTGCAAAAGTGCCTTACTTTACAAAACCTTGTGATACGAAAACAAGAAACAAATGGAGGATTCAAAATAGCAAGTAGAAAGATGTGTTTCAGTTTTATGAAAATATATAACCAAACTGGTCACATCAAGACTGTTTCTTTATCTTTAATGCACTGCAGCCAGAGTAAGATGATGGAATAGAAGCCATCACCAATTTACCCACCAAAAGGATACAATTTTTACAACTATCTACACCGAAAGAAAGAAAAAAAAAGCACTTTCGTAAGAAAGCAAAATTAGACAAGCTCTCATAGTACCTGGTTTTATCTTTGCGTCACTGAAAGAGGCACTGAGGAGAAAGAAAAACAATCTTGAATTGCTGACACCACCCCTCTCCCAACCCCCAGCATTGGTAGCATGGTGCAGAGAGCATCTCTGGGCACTGGGGGAACAGAGCAACTGTAAAACACTGCACTCACTGCTTTTCTGTTAGAGCAGAAAGGAAAATCAGACCAAAATCAGCTGATGCCTGCCGAGGAGGGAGCATTTAAACCAGTCCTAGCCAGAGGGGAATCACTGAACCAAGCAGTCTGAACTTGAGTTCACACAAATCTTGACATTGAAGGCTAAACGTCTCTGGGTCTCTAAGTAAACGTGAAAGCCAGTCTAGGCTATCAGGACTGCAACTGTTACGCGAGTTCTAGAGCTAAAATGGGCCAAAAGACAGTGGACCGATGGACACACAACCTACCAAGAAACCAGCTGAGGCAAATAAGGGAGTGCTACCATCACCCCACCTCTAACTCCAGGCTACACAGCTCATGGCCCCAAAAAAGACCACTTCCTTCCACTTGAGGAGAGAAGAGAGAAGAGTCGGGAGGACTGTGTCTTGCCTCTTAGATACCAGCTCAGCCACAGCAGGATAGGACACTGGTCAGAGTCATGAGGCCCCAATTCTAGGCCCTAGCTCCCCTAAGACATTTCTAGACACACCCTGTGGAAAAAGGGAATCTGCTTCCATGAAGGAAAGGTCTCATTCCTGGCAGCATTCATCACCTGTAAATGAAGAGTCCTTGGGCTGCGAATAACCATCTGTGTTACCCAGGTACTACGTTGAGGGTCTTGGGTGAGCCTCCGAGACTTTCTGACTTCAGATGGGATTCAGCACATGACCAGCTGTGGTGGCTATGGGGCAAAACTCCTTCTGCTTAAGAAAAACGGGGAAAAGTAAGAGAGACTTTATCTTACACCTTAGCTACAAATAGGGCCACAGGGAGGTAGAGCCCACCAAGTGGGCTCTTGGGGTCCCTGATTCTGAGACTTGACTCTTGGACAGCATTTCTGGACCTGCCCTAGGCCAGAAGAGATCCCACTTTTCTGAAGGGTGAGTCCCAGGCCAGGCAGCATTTACCACAAGCTGATTTAACAGCCTTTAAGCTTTAAGGAAAACATTGGCAGTAGGTACTCTAGTAATACTCCCTTTGGACTGTAGTGGCAGTGGCTACAGGGTGAGACTCCTCTAATTTTGGAAAAGGGAGGGAAGAGTGGAAAGGACTGCATCATGTAGTTTCAGTGCCAGCTCAACCACAGGATAATAGAACATGTGGTAGATTTCTAAGATTTTTGACTCCAGTTTATGACTCCTGGATAGCCCTTCTGGACCAAGCCAGATCCTGGGAGAACTCGCCACCCTGAAGGAAAGGACCCAGGCCTGGTTGGCTTTGCCACCTGCTGATCATAGAGCCCCAGGGCCTTGAGCGAACACAGGTAGTGGACTTGAAGTGGTTACAGCAGGCCTTGGGCAAGACCCAGTGTTGTACTGAATTCAGGTCTCACCCAGGGCAGTCCTAGTGGTGGTGGGCATAGGGCTACATGAGTCATTATGTCCCAAGATTTAGGTGTCTCAGAACAGAGAGAAGGACTCCATTTGTTTGAAAGGAAGGGAAGAGAAAAAAAGTCTCTGCCTGGTAATAGAGAATTATCCCAGATCTTGTCCAAAACAATCAAGGCAGTACCACTACAAGTCTGCAAGAACCACAGTACCCTCTAAAGCAGATAAAGCTTAAATCACAACTCCAAATTTGTTTCAAATATCTGGAAAGCTTTGCACAGAAGAAGAGGTACAAAAAAGCCCAGAGAGTGAAGACTACAATAAATACCTACCTCTTCAATGCCCAGACACTGAAGAACATCTACTATCATCAACACCATCCAAAAAAACATGATCTCACCAAATAAACTAAATAAGGTATCAGGGACCAATGCTGGAGAAACAGAAATATGTGACCTTTCAGACAGAGAATTCAAAAGAGCTGTGTTGAGAAAACTCAAAGAAATCCAAGATAACACAGACAAGAAATTCAGAAATCTATTAGATAAAATTAACAGAGAAATTGAAATAATTTAAAAGGATCAAGCAGAAATTCTGAAGCTGAAAAACGCAATTGGCATATGGAATAATTCATTAGAGTCTTTTGATAGCATAATTGATCAAACAGAAGAAAGAATTAGTGAACTTAAAGACAGGCTATTTGGAAAAACACAGTCCGAGGAGACTAAATAAAAAAGAAAAAAACAGTGAAGCACACCTACGGGATTTAGAAAATAGCTTCAACAGGGCAAATCTAAGAGGTCTTGGCCTTAAAGAGGAGGTAGAAAAAAACATAGATGTAGAAAGTTTATTTAAAGGGATAATAACAGATAACCTCTCAAACCTAGAGATAGATAATGATATCCAAGGACAAGAAGGTTATAGAACACCAAGGAGATTAAAGACAAGGAAGACTAACTAAAGACTTTTAATAATCAAACACCCAAAGGTCAAAGATAAAGAAAGGATCCTAAAAGCAGCAAGAGAAAAGAGACAAATAACACACAACTGAGCTCCAATACACATGGCAGCAGACTTTTCAGCGGAAACCTTACAGATCAGGAGAGAGTGGCATGACAAATTTAAAGTGCTGAAGGAAAAAAAAAAAACAAAAAAACAAAAAAACTTTTACCCTAGAATAGTATGCCTAAGATATCTTTTAAACATGAAAAAGAAATAAAGACTTTACCGGAAAAAAAAAAAAAAAAAGCTGTGGGATTTCAACACATCTGTCCTGCGAGAAATGCTAAAGGGAATACTTTAATCACAAGGAAAATTAATGAACACTAAGTAATAACCTGAAGGTACAAAACTCACTGGTAATAGTAAGTACACACAGGATAACAAAGACTATCATAACACTGTAACTGTGGTGTGTAAGCTACTCTTATCCTAAGTAGAAAGACTAAACAATGAACAAATTAAAATTAATAACAAAAACAACTTTTTAAGACATATACAGTACAGTAAGATATAAATAACAATAAAAACTTAAAAACCAGGGGAAAGGCAAAGTTGAGGTGTAGAGTTTTTATTAGTTTTCGTTTGTTTATGCAAACAGCTTAAAAGAAAGGGTTATAAGATAATATTTGCAGGCCGGGCGTGGTGGCTCACGCCTGTAATCCCAGCACTTTGGGAGGCCAAGGTGGGTGGATCACGAGGTCAGGAGATCGAGACCATCCTGGCTAACACAGTGAAACCCCATCTCTACTAAAAATACAAAAAATTAGCCAGGCGTGGTGGCGGGCACCTGTAGTCCCAGCTACTCCGGAGGCTGAGGCAGGAGAATGGCGTGAACCCTGGAGGCGGAGCCTGCAGTGAGCTGAGATTGCGCCACTGCACTCCAGCCTGGGCAACAGAGCGAGACTCCATCTCAAAAAAAAAAAAAAAAAAAGATAATATTTGCAAGCCTCATGGTAATCTCGAACCAAAAAATATACAATGGATGAAGAAAAATAAAATGCAAGAAACTAAATCATATCACCAGAGAAAAATCACCTTTGCTGAAAAACAGACTGGAAGGAAAAAAGAAGGAAGAGGAAACCACAAAACAATCAGAAAACAAATAACAAAATGTCAGGAGTAAGTCCTTAATTACCCATAACAACATTGAATGTAAATGGACTAAACTTTCCAATCAAAGTTATAAAGAGGCTTAATAAATGAAAAAAAAAAAGACCCATTGATCTGTTGCCTGCAAAAAACAAAAACAAAAACAAAACAAAAGAATATTTCACAAATATTTAACAAATGCTGGTGAGAAGATGGAGAAAAGGGAACCCTCATACGCTGTTGGTGGAAAAGTAAATTAATACAATCACCATGGAGAACAGTTTGGGGGTTCCTCACAAAACTAAAAATAAAGCTACCATACCATCCAGCAATCTGACTGCTAGGTATATACACAAAAGAAAGGAAACCAATGTATTGAAGAGTATCCTTTCCCCAAGGTTTGTTGCAGCACGGTTCACCATAGCTAAGCTTCGGAATCAACCTAAGTGTCCATCAACAGATTAATGGATAAAGAAAATGTAGTACATATACAAAATGGAATACTATTCAGCCATAAAAAGAATGAGATGCTGTTGTTTGCAACCACATGGATGGAACTGGAGATCATTATGTTAAGTGAAATAAAACAGGCACAGAAAGACCAACACAGCATCTTCTTACTTGTTTATGAGATCTAGAAATAAAAACAATTGAACTCATGGAAATAGAGAGTAGAAGACTGGTTGCCAGAGGTTGGGCAGAGTAGTGGGGGGCTGGTAGGGAGGAGGAGATGGTTAATGGGTACAAAAAAATTGAAAGAATGAATAAAGCCTACTATTTGATAGCACAACAGGGTGACTATAGTAAATAATAGCTTAATATAATAACTTAATTGTACATTTTAGAATAACTAAAACAGTGTAATTGAGTTGCTTGTAACACAAGGAATAAATGCTTGAGGAGATGGATACCCCCTTTCCATGTTGTGATTAGTATGCGTTGCATGCCTATATCAAAACATCTCATGTACTCCATAAATATATACACGTACTATGTATCCACAAAAATTAAAAGTAAAAGTATTTTTTAAATTATTGTATATGTTGAGAGATAGGGATCTAATTTTGTAATTTCATTATTCTGAATATGGATATCCATTTCTCCTAGCACCAATTATTGAAGAAATTGTCTTTAAGAAATAATAAATAAAAAATAAGGCTGGGCGAGGTGGCTCACACCTGTAATCCCAGCACTTTGGGAGGTGGAGGCGGGAGGATCACGAGGTCAGGAGATCGAGACCATCCTGGCTGACGCAGTGAAACCCCGTCTCTACTAAAAATACAGAAAATTAGCCGGGCGAAGTGGCGGGCGCCTGTAGTCCCAGCTACTCGGGAGGCTGAGGCAGGAGAATGGCGTGAACCCTGGGGGGCGGAGCCTGCAGTGAGCCAAGATCGCGCCACTGCACTCCAACCTGGGCGACAGCGAGACTCTGTCTCAAAAAAAAAAAATTAAAAAATAAAACAGAAAGCACTGCAGCCACTCAGAGGTGAGGATCTCCTCTCACGCATTTGATATATGCCTTCCTTCCACATGTTTTAGAGAAGCTTGTGTTTCTGTGTACGTGTGCCTGTGCATGTGTGTGTGTACATGTGCATATGGGTATCAGGAGAGTGTTTCTGCTGTTGTTCATTATTTGTTTCCTGAGGTGATTTAGCCTGCCCAGAAACCTGAAGAGGAAACTTTAATTTTTTTTTTTTTTTTTTTTTTTTTTTGAGACAGAGTCTCGCTCTGTCACCCAGGCTGGAGTGCAGTGGTGCGATCTAGGCTCACTGCAAGCTCCGCCTCCCAGGTTTACTTAGGCCATTCTCCTGCCTCAGCCTCCCGAGTAGCTGGGACTACAGGCGCCCGCCACCATACCCGGCTAATTTTTTTGTATTTTTAGTAGAGACGGGGTTTCACTGTGTTAGCCAGGATGATCTCGATCTCCTGACCTCGTGATCCGCCCACCTCGGCCTCCCAAAGTGCTGGGATTACAGGCGTGAGCCACCATGCCCGGCCTGAAGAAGAAACTTGAAAACACATTACCATCTATGAATGAGTAACATTTGAAGTTACAAAAATAATTTTAATTCCTTCTTGGCACAATAGCTGAGCCTTCTGCTACTCAGCCTCACACAAAATACCTAGTGACTCTTCCTATTGATAGTGTGTGCCTAAAACAGAGAAGCAATATTAACATGACTAGTATGACAGAAGTAAACTGCACTTTATTGCTTCTCTTCATTTGGAAACTAGACCTCTCACCAATTCGAGTAATCCAGCACTAAGGCAGGTTCTATATTCAAGTCATTTACAAGAAGAATCAGAGTCAGTCAAGGAAAGCCACTATTTTTCTCTATCAAATCCATAAAAATAAATGTGTTAGTTTCATCCTTCAGCTAGGAACAAAAATTTTCCTGATGTCACATAGATATAGATAGAAAACAACCAATTTAGCTATTACCCTATGATGGAATCAAAAGAATCACCAGATATTCTTTCTGACTAATCAAGTCCAATAACTACCTCAAGCTCAATTGCTGTATTTTTTCTTCAGAAAACGTTAGTTGAAATGTAATAATTATTCAACAGACAAATCTCATTCTGACCTAATTAAGTCAAATAGTTTTAAGAAGCCATATATGTATAATTACCTTACTTTAATTCATTATCATCATAAGAAATGTTTAATTACCTCATTGGTATTATCAAAATATTAAGTTGAATTTAAATTACAAACTAAAATGTCACTTGGTAGGCAATTAAGATATATTTAACTAACCTAGTAAAAATGTTTTGTGTTACAGAAAATCCAAATATCATTTGACGTTTACATAGCAAAAAATAACATATCCAAAATGTTCGGTTACCAGAGAAAAAATAACAGACCAGACAGTTACATAGCAACATGGATAGATCTTAAAAATAATACCGAGTGAAACAGCAAGAAACAATGATATGTAACAACACATACATAAATTTAAAATGCATGTCCACATACTACAGTATGCATTTTATTAACACTCAGGCAAAAGAAACAATATGGATAAAATTTATTAGAGTGATTGACATTGAAGAGAAGGAGAGCACTGGGGAGTGGAAATAAAGAGAAATAAATGAGTGAATAAATAAACAGCAGAGAGTCCTGAACAATGAACTCAGAGAATGTGATTAACTGAGCCTTCTAGACTTGATGTAAAAACCCTCCATGACCACCCCAAACAGAAAGTTCTGGGTGGAGGGGAGGTAAAAAGTAATGACTAAAATTATTTAGAAATGCTGGTGTATAGAGATGATAATTAAAAAAAGACCAGCTCATACTGTTTCATTCTTCTATTAAAATTTGCTGTAGACAATGTTCCCCTCTATTGCCTTAATCGGGGTAGACCAATCCCACTGTTCCACCCTTGGTAGGCTACTGCTTTGCCTTAAACTTCTTAGCAAGGAAGTGTCCTAATTAGTGATGTATGGCCAGCAGTCACCATTATTTCAGTGTTTAGGGATGCTGTCAATGACATTCACTAGGTTGACACTTTTGGTCTTTCTGAGGGCGTTTATGTGCTTATCCCATAGAGTGACATGCAATAAACACCACTATGAGATATGACGCCTGGAGGTAATTTCTTAGTCTGCCTTTTTTGGGGGATGGTTCATTGTCACAGAACACAAAACACATCTCAACACTGCCCTCCTCGCACAATGTGCACACATACAGGCGCGCGCGCGCGCACACACACACACACACACACAGAGTAATGCTGAAACAGCAAATCACTTTCTTCTTTGCCTTTGGGATAATATGTTAAAGAGAAATGTCAGGCTAACTGTGGACCTGCTGCTGCTCTGACTGCAATCCTCCAAGAACTCACATCCCTCTATTCACACACTTCCCTTATCCCTTCCTCTCCCCATCCCCACCATCAGGGAACAGGAAGAGACGCACACATGTTTTTATATATTTCTGATTTTGTTTTAATTACCACCATAAACAAAAATAAGCAAATAGGATTGTATCAAGCTAAAAAGCTTCTGCACAGCAAAGGAAACAATCAAGTAAAGAGACAACCCCCAGATTGGGAGAAAAAATGCAAATCACACATCAGATAAGGGGATAATATCCAAAATATACAAGGAACCCAAACTACACAATAACAAGTTTACCATCTTTGTAACATTGGTCTCTAAGTGGTTGGTCATGTTTCCATAGGCTACTTTCTTTTGAGACTCAGAGGATAATTCTAGGTCTGTAAACATCACTAGAGGAGCAGTGAAATTAATTGGGATTTCCTGGTTATGCTCCAGCAGAGTCTTTCTCTTATTTTGATTCACTATCTTCAGATGGTGGTAACAGATGAATATTGTTGACCTTGTTTATGTCTTGTGCTTTCTTGATTGGGCGATAAATATTTTGGAGGATCTTTGGCCTGCACATGCTTGCAGGGGCATTTCTACCCTTTTGGCTATCTCATGTACCTGGAAAGGCAACACAGTGAGCATAGAAGGGCATTCATTTGGGAGAGGAGATTGAGGACTGGATGGAAACCCTGAGAAGCATGTGGTCTACTGGGGGTACTTGTGCTAGGCAAGCACAGTGTAGGGGTCTTGGGTGGAGAATCTATAGGGTAGAAGAGCATGGGCAGGGTCATCTGATCTTGTCACTGCCTCTGCACTCACACTGGCAAGGAGTCATCCTCTCTTTCATTTCTTCTACAGTGCTTGTGAATGGTTGTTCCAAGGTTGAGTTTGGTTGGTCTGTGCTTATGGTTGGTTGTCCTCCATGTGTGGTTGGCTGTTCAATGTCCGTGCCAGACTATTTGCCAAGTGTCTCATCCACATTGAAGCCAAGCAGTGGTCCTCTCCAGGGTTCCTACCTTCCTTATTTATAACTCTTGTCTAGGCAATGAAGAGCCACATTGTTAGGCTTTGTTTGGTTATCAAGTTTCTCCTCCAGACAGTGCAGCCCTGGAGTGGCTTACCATCCCAAAGCACCATTGCTGACACCTCCATGATGATTGTGGGGGGTGCTGGTGAAGTGTGGAGGAGGCCAAGATTCTCTGGTTGGAGGAAAAGGAAGTTTCTTTAGAACCCCCGAAAGATTCATCCCAAAGTAACTGGAGACCTGTTCACATTTCCCCTGGTTCAATTCTGATGGTACACATAGCAGGAAGAGAGAGTATTCTCCAAGTCTCTCCCCATAGCCACCACCATCCAGTTGTTCATTCTGTTCTCTCTCAGTCTTCGTCATTATCTAGTATTTTGAATGGCTTGCCAAAATCCTTCCAAGGCATTGTGACCATTTTTAAGCCTCCATGGGGGTATGAATCTTCCCACTCCTCTTCTACAAATCCCCCTTATTTGCCTTAAAGACCAGTCATTTCTTGGTTCCTAGCAGACAGCTTTCCCATCCTGCCTCCTTTTTCCAATGTTCTCATAGCTCTCCTCAGCTTTTAGTTTTCAATCCAAAATCACTGCCTTCAGGCTGCCAAGGCTTCTGTGAATAAACTTGCTCTACAGTGTATCCCCAACTTAATTCATATCTGGGAAATCTTGTTTATTTCTGTAGGTATAATATGCAGACTTGGATTTTACTACTACAGGTGAGGAGGGGGAAATATGCACATGCTGGGAGTTGTTCTGAGTTATTTTCATCAGGAAACTACAACCTTAGACTTACTAGTTTACCCAGGGAGCGGCTTACCTTAACCAAAGGTATGTGTGCCTCATGTGAAAGGCATTTCTCAGTATGCATCCTCAGACAGCAGACACATTTTTCATCATATTTTACTGCTGACCTTGTTAACATGCTGCCTTCCTTCTTTATCCTATGGCCTTCCGGAGAAATAAAGCAGGAAGAAGAACACTAGAAGAATAAATTTTTATAAACAATTTAAACAAGCTCTCATTCTCTGGGAAGATGTGAATAAGTCCTGTCCTGACCATTTACCTCTAATTCAGGTTTTTAGCTTGGAAGGGAGTCATGGAGTTAACCACAGGCCTTATGTTCCTCATTTTGACAGCAGATTCAGTCACCTCTAGTCCTCACCTGAGCATGTGACCTTTTGCCATTATGAGTGCTTTGTGGGTTTCCTATAAAGCAATCACTTCTTGGCGTCACTGGTTGCTTACTTGTAGAAGATGTATTGATACATTATACTACTTACAATGATTATTTTAATAGAAAGCATGACAAACACACCATAAACACACTCAGATAAAAGGGACAAACTTGAAAAATTATTTGCAGCATAGATCACAGGTAAAGGACCAATATCACTAATATGTAAAGACTTTAAAATAGTGTGACAAGACCGAAAATGTGATGGAGGAAAAAATGGAAAAAAGAAGATATGATCAGAAAATTTATTTTAAAAATATAGAACTGACCCTTAGGAATCTGAAAACATGTTTAACCTCACTAAAGTACGAGAAATTCACATATAAACTACTCTGAGAAATAGAAACCATCTCACAACTGACAAAATATCAAAATTAATACCCAAGAACATTAAAACAATTATGACTGTATTCTGTATGTTCAAAAAGTAAAGTACAGATATGAAGACAAAAGAGTCATATATAACTGTAGGAGATGAAAACTATAGTATTTCAGTTGGCAAATTCACTCGAAGGATTAGTGGCAGCTTAGACATGGCAGTAAGAAAGGATAGTTTGCTTTAAGGCATAACAGTTGAAGCCATCCAGAATGAGATAGAGAATCAATCAATATATGAAATGGATAATGTACCATGATAAAGTAGAGTTTCCCCTAGGAATCATGCTTTTTTAAACATTCTAATATCATCAATGAATTAAAAACAAACATATAATCATCTCAATAGATTCAAAAAACACATTTCACCAAATCCAACACATTTTCATCATAAAAAACGGTAAACTAAAAAGAGAATGTAAATTACAAGTGAAAGACTGGGGAAACAGCCTGAGCTGTACATTGGCCCCTTTTAGCCACAGCTGGAATGCAGGGCACCAAGTCCCAAGACTGCACAAAACAGCAAGGCCCTGGGCCTGGCCCAGGAAACCATTTTCTCCTCAAGGCCTTTGGGCCTGTGATGGGAGGGGCAGCCAAGAAGACCTCCTCCGGCATGCCTGGAGACATTTTCCCCATTGTCTGGGTGATTAACATTTGGCTCCTTGTTACTGATGCAAATTTCTGAAGCTGGCTTGAATTTATCCCCAGAAAATGATTTTGTCTTTTCTAACGCACTGATAGGCTGCAAATTTTTCAAACTTTTATGCTCTGCTTTCTCTTGAATGCTTCCTTTTAGAAATTCCTTCCACCAGATACCCTAAGTCAACTATCTCATATTCAAAGTTCCCCAGATCTCTAGAGCAGGGGCAAAATGCTGCCAGTCTCTTTGCTAAAGCACAGAAAGAGTGACCTTTGCTCCAGTTCCCAAGAAGTGCCTCATCTCCTTTTGAGACCATCTCAGCCCGGACTTCACTGTCCACATCATTATCAGCTTTTTTTGTCAAAACCATTCAACAAGTTTCTAGGAAGTTCCAAACTTTCTCACATCTTTCTGGCTTCTTCTGAGCCCTCCACTGTATTCCAGCCTCTGCCTGTTACCCAGTTCCAAAGTCACTTCCACATTTTTGGGTATCTTTATAGCAGCACCCCACTGTCTGTGGTACCAATTTACTTTATTAGTCCATTTTCACACTGCTACAAAGAACTGCTGGAGACTGACCAATTTATAAAGGAAAATGGTTTAATTGACTCAGAGTTCAGCATGGTTGGGGAGGCCTCAGGAAACTTACAATCACGGCAGATGGTGAAGGGAAAGCAAGTCACCTTCTTCACAAGGTGGCAGGAAGGAGAAGTGTCAAGCAAAGTGGGGAAGAACCCCCTTATAAAACCATCAGATCTCAAGAGAACTCACTCACTATCATGAGAACAGCGTGGGGGAAATCACACCCATCATTCAATTACCTCCACCTTGTCTCTTCCTTGACACGTGTGGATTAAGGGGATTACAGTTCAGGATGAAATGTGAGTGGGTATACAAAGCCTAACCATATGATCTACCATCTATAGAAACATTCCAGGAAGAGAGGTGAGTAAACATAACCCTGAGAAATATTACAACCTACCCCCAATTTACAATGTGTCTAAAAGGAAGAGGATGTCACCAAATCCAGTTCAATGTGCAGAAAGTTCCATTATTTAAAAAGCCCAATCCTGTTACCTTCCTCCTCTAACCGCAGTCCAGAAATATTGCTGGAATTTGCAGTGGCTCTCAATTTCCCGCTGGGAGGATAGTTGAAGAGAAAAATTAGAAGGATTGTAAAAGCTCAGACTTAATTATTGCCAACAATAAAAAGAAATGCAGTCAAACAGAAGACCAAAAAGAAAACAAAACCCAAGGGAGTGGGAGTTGGGAGAAATGACATCTGAATGAGCAATGAGCCTTTAACACTTAATGTCTGCTGTCAGTGCGATGAGGCCATAACCCAAAACCCCCTTCAACCTTTCATTTTGCACTCTTTTTGAAGTAGTAGAAATGTGCCTTAAGATAGAAATGCTGCCAAAGAAGAAAATAAACTAGGAAAAGTTACAGGACACTTAAGAAGGCCTTAAAAGACAAGGCAAATCCTAAGTCTGGTAAACAGTTCTGCCCATGGACATAGATGATAGCTTTTTTTCCCCACACTTACTCATTCCTCTAGATGAGAGGAGACTTAGCTCCCAAATGGTGTCTCCCCATAAAGGAAAAAGAAAAAAATTACAACACAATGAAATGGGAGTCAAGATGAATCCATGTAAATTATATCAACAGAAATAGGCTGCTTAGTATAGCTACATCTGCCTTTTATTGCTGGATTTCCCTACTTGGCCTAAGAGGGTCCAATGGAGAAAAAAATATAGACTACTTAGAGCTCTCCACTTGTTTTAAATTATACTTTAAGTTCTAGGTTACATGTGCACAACATGCAGTTTTGTTACATATGTATACATGTGCCATGTTGGTGTGCTGCACCCATTAACTCATCATTTACATTAGGTATATCTCCTAATGCTATCCCTCCCCCCTCCCCCCACCCCACAACAGAATCCAACCTATGAGTGAGAACATGTGGTGTTTGGTATTCTGTCCTTGTGAGAGTTTGCTGAGAATGATGGTTTCCAGCTTCATCCATGTCCCTACAAAGGACATGAACTCATCCTTTTTTATGGCTGCATAGTATTCCATGGTGTATATGTGCCACATTTTCTTAATCCAGTCTATCATTGATGGGCATTTGGGTTGGTTCCAAGTCTTTGCTATTGTGAATAGTGCCGCAATAAACAGATGTGTGCATGTGTCTTTATAGCAGCATGCTTTCTAATCCTTTGGGTATATACCCAGTAATGGGGTGCCTGGGTCAAATGGTATTTCTAGTTCTAGATCCTTGAGGAATCGCCACACTGTCTTCCACAATGGTTGAACTAGTTTACAGTCCCACCAACAGTGTAAAAGTGTTCCTATTTCTCCACATCCTCTCCAGCAACTGTTGTTTCCTGACTTTTTAATGATCGCCATTCTAACTGGTATGAGATGGCATCTCATTGTGGTTTTGATTTGCATTTCTCTGATGGCCAGTGATGATGAGCATTTTTTATTGTGTCTATTGACTGCATAAATGTCTTCTTTTGAGAAGTGTCTGTTCATATCCTTTGCCCACTTGTTGATGGGGTTGTTTCTTTCTTGTAAATTTGTTTGAGTTCATTGCAGATTCTGGATATTAGCCCTTTGTCAGATGAGTAGATTGCAAAAATTTTTTCCCATTCTGTAGGTTGCCTGTTCACTCGGATGTTAGTTTCTTTTGCTGTGCAGAAGCTCTTTAGTTTAATTAGATCCCATTTGTCAATTTTGGCTTTTGTTGCCATTGCTTTGGGTGTTTTAGACATGAAGTCCTTGTCCATGCCTATGTCCTGAATGGTATTGCCTAGGTTTTCTTCTAGGGTTTTTATGGTTTTAGGTCTAACATTTCAGTCTTTAATCTATCTTGAATTAATTTTTGTATAAGGTGTAAGGAAGGGATCCAGTTTCAGCTTTCTACATATGGCTAGCCAGTTTTCCCAACACCATTTACTAAATAGGGAATCCTTTCCCCATTTCTTGTTTTTGTCAGGTTTGTCAAAGATTGGATGGTTGTGGATGTGTGGTATTATTTCTGAGGGATCTGTTCTGTTCCATTGGTCTATATCTCTGTTTTGGTACCAGTACCATGCTGTTTTGGTTACTGTAGCCTTGTAGTAGTGTTGGAAGTCAGGTAGTGTGATGCCTCCAGCTTTATTCTTTTGGCTTAAGATTGACTTGGCAATTCGGGCTCTTTTTTGGTTCCATATGAACTTTAAAGTAGTTTTTTCCAACTCTGTGAAGAAAGTCATTGGTAGCTTGATGGGGGTGGCATTGAATCTATAAATTACCTTGGGCAGTATGGCCATTTTCATGATATTGATGCTTCCTATCCATGAGCGTGGAATGTTCTTCTATTTGTTTGTGTCCTCTTTTATTTCGTTGAGCAGTGGTTTGTAGTTCTCCTTGAAGAGGTCCTACACATCCTTTGTAAGTTGGATTCCTAGGTATTTTATTCTCCTTGAAGCAATTGTAAATGGGAGTTCACTCATGATTTGGCTCTCTGTTTGTCTGTTATTGGTGTATAAGAATGCTTGTGATTTTTGCACATTGATTTTATGTTCTGAGACTTTGCTGAAGTTGCTTATCAGCTTAAGGAGATTTTGGGCTGGGATGATGGGGTTTTCTAGATATACAATCATGTCATCTGCAAACAGGGACAACTTGACTTCCTCTTTTCCTAATTGAATACCCTTTATTTCTTTCTCCTGCCTGATTGCCCTGGCCAGAACTTCCAACACTATGTTGAATAGGAGTGCTGAGAGAGGGCATCCCTGTCTTGTGCCAGTTTTCAAATGGAATGCTTCCAGTTTTTGCCCATTCAGTATGATATTGGCTGTGAGTCTGTCATAAATAGCTCTTATTATTTTGAGATACGTCCCATCAATACCTAATTTGTTTAGAGTTTTTAGATGAAGGGCTGTTGAATTATGTCAAAGGCCTTTTCTGCATCTATTGAGATAATCATGTGGTTTTTGTCTTTGGTTCTGTTTACATGCTGGATTACTTTTATTGATTTGTGTATGTTGAACCAGCCTTGCATCCCAGGGATGAAACCCACTTGATCACGGTGGATAAGCTTTTTGATGTGCTGCTGGATTCGGTTTGCCAGTATTTTATTGAGGATTTTTGCATCGATGTTCATCAGGGATATTGGTCTAAAATTCTCCTTTTTTGTTGTCCCTCTGCCAGGCTTTGGTATCAGGATGATGCTGGCCTCATAAAATGAGTTAGGGAGGATTCCCTCTTTTTCTATTGATTGGAATAGTTTCAGAAAGCCTGGTACCAGCTCCTCCTTGTACTTCTGGGGTAATTCAGCAGTGAGTCCGTCTGGTCCTGGACTTTTTTTGGTTGGTAAGCTATTAATTATTGCCTCAATTTCAGAGCCTGTTATTGGTCTATTCAGAGATTCAACTTCTTCCTGGTTTAGTCTTGGGAGGGTGTATGTGTCGAGGAATTTATCCATTTCTTCTAGATTTTCTAGTTTATTTGTGTAGAGGTGTTTATAGTATTCTCTGATGGTGGTTTGTGTTTCTGCGGGATCAGTGGTGATATCCCCTTTATCATTTTTTATTGCGTTTATTTGATTCTTCTCTCTTTTCTTCTTTATTAGTCTTGCTAGTGGTCTATCAATTTTGTTGATCTTTTCAAAAAGCCAGCTCCTGGATTCACTGATTTTTTTGTAGAGCTCTCCACTTTAAATAGAATTAATTTTTTAATATGTTAAGACATCTGTGTAAAACTTCTTTGGTTGAGGGTGGAGGAAAAATGGAAAAAAAAGAACAAGCAAACACATATTTTGTTAAAAAGGAAATAAAAAGAATAATTTATCCAGAAAATGTTCAACACTATACTGAATACAATGAAATTTATTAAAACAAGAAATCAAAAATGAGATGATAAAGCATCAAAGTGAATCTTCAAATGAAAAGGAATAGTGCAAAGTGAAGGAAACAATTGAGGACTTAAACACTATTGTTATTGAACTAATAAATAATGTATAAACAGCAAGTAACTGAGCAGTCACAGATGAAAACCAAATATAATTTGTTATTCCAAAAGTAGAATCCCCAACTGGAAATGGAAATGAAAGTGAAATAAAAAGCATTACGAAAATAATTCAGAATCTGCAGATTAAAATGTCACACTATACCTTAAAGGATCAGATACAAAATTGTCAACATTTAGATAGTCTGGTTGTGTTATTTAATTTTAAGGAACAAACAGTTATTCTTTAGTCATCGAGGCAAATAAAACAAGGGAGGGGAGATTACACTGGCCCTAAAAGTGTCCACAGAAAGCTTCATCTTATAGAAGGATGCTGTCTGCAAAATATTAAATTTAAAAAGTATAACCACAAAACATTTACTCAACTGTGGCAAAGGTAGCTAGTTTTTCATGTATACTTATTCTCACAATAATAGAGCTTTGTTGATCTTATGGGCATAAAGCTAAACTATACTTTTCCCACCCTATCTTTTCCTGAATTTGACTATAAAGTAGAATTAAGTACCAGCCAATGGATTATGAGCAAGAAGTGATGTTTTATTCCAGATAATACACATCAAGACATAGAACGTACTCTCTCATTTTACATTTCCCCATTTGATATGGTTAGGCTGTGTCCCCATTCAAATCTCAACTTGAATTGTATCTCCCAGAATTCCCACATGTTGTGGGAGGGACCTAGTGGGAGGTAATTGAATCATGGGGCTCAGTCTTTTCCGTGTTATTCTCGTGATAGTGAATAAGTCTCACGAGAGCTGATGGGTTTATCAGGGGTTTCCACTTTTGCTTTTTTCTTATTTTCTCTTGCCACTTCCATGTAAGAAGCACCTTTCACCTCTCACCATGATTCTGAGTGCTCCCCAGCCATGTAGAACTGTAAGTCCAATTAAACCTCTTTTTCTTCCCAGTCTTGGATATGTCTTTATCAGCAGCTTGAAAACAGACTAACACACTGTTCTTTCTCACTAGCTCAAATGAAGACATCATGTTGGGCTCAATTGTGGGTTGAATTATGTCTCTCCAAAAAGATATATTCATAGAAGAAAATGCCAGGTTAAATCTTCATGACTTTGGATTTGGCAATAGATTGTTAGATATGACATATAAAGCACAAGAAACATACACAAAAAACAGATAAATTGGATTTCATCAAAATGAACAATTTTGGGGTATCAAAGATCATTATCAAGAAAGAAAAAGACAACACACAGAATGCAATATAATTGCATATCCCATATCTGGTAAGGGTCTAGTATCTATACTATATGAAGAACTCTTACAGGTGAACTAGAAAAAGACAACCCAATTTTTACAATAGACAAAGGATCTAAATAGACATTAATCCATAGAAGATATACAAATGGTCAAAAAGGACATGAAAAGATTCTTAGTATAATTAGTCATTAGGAACATGCAAATCAAAACCACAAAGAGGTCCTACTGCATATCCCCTAGTATGGCTACAATAATAATAATGAAAACAGAACATAACGAGTGTTCAAAAGATGTGGAAAAATTGAAATTGTAGTTTATTGCTGGTAAGAGTGTAAAATTATTCAGCCACTATGGTAAACAGTTTGGTGGTTCATCAAAAAGTGAAATATAGAAATACCATGTAACCCTATAGTCCACTCCTAGCTATATACTCAAATAAATTGAAAACAGGAACTCAAGCAAATACATGTACATATACGTTCATAGCAACACTATTCACAATAGTAAAGAGGTAGAAAGAGCTCAAATGTTCATCAACAGATAAATGGTATACCCATTTTTTAGGAGGGGAATCTGAATGCAGATTCAGGAAGGTGGCCATGGGATGCTTGAGTCAGAGATTGGAGTGAAAGCAGCTGCATGCCAAGGAACACGAAATATTGCTGACAACCACCAAAAGGCAGGAAGAGATAAGAAAGCGTTCTTCCCTGGAGACTTCAGAAGGAGCATAGCCCTGCACACACCTGAATTTTTGACTTTCTGGCCCCCAGAAGTGTGAGAGTATAAATTTCAATTGTTTTAAGCTGTTGTGGTAATGTGTTACAGCAGTCCTAGAGAATGAACCCAGATGTGGAGAAGTCATCATAGATCACAGGATGTAAGCCTCCTGTTGAAAATGGCAGAGCTGGAGGGTCTGGGCACCTCATGTTGAAAATGGCAGAGCTACAGGGTCTGGGCTTAAGCATTAACTATGAAAATAAAGCCTATCTGTGTTGAAAGAATATGGCTTAAGACATCATCAGAAACAAACCATGGTTAAAAATATGACTGGCATACAGAAAAGATACATGATGAAAAACTTAATGAACTATAAAAGGAAACTGAAATTTTAATTTTAAAAAAATGCCAATGAAATAAGTAATGTCACTGTGAAATACGGTTAAGTGAAAAGAAAAACCACAAGCATCAAAACATACAGATGGCAAGTATACAAAAGAGTGCCAATCCAGCGTCATGGAAATTATGTGTCTTGAACAAAAATAAGCTGTTGCAAATGTAAGTGTCACCAGTAACACTTCGGCTCAGCATGTTAAATATATAACTAAGAACTTACAGGAAAAGGTACATGAAATGCTAAATTATTTGTGACGTCTTCTATTTTCATAAATAAATGTGGATTTGGAGGCAAAATAAAAATTATATTTTCAGAATGTATGAAAATGAATTGATATTGTTCAATATTTTCAAAATGTATGAAAATGAATTGATACTGTTCAATATTTTCAATTCACATTGATAGTATATATCAATATCTACATATAAAAGTTGATGATGTGTTATAATCCCAGACTGAAAATAAGAAAGACAATAGAATATCAGAATGCTACTAATATCTCAAGTATAGTGACCCTAAACACAAACAAACATTATGCAAAGATTCTATCCATAGTTGGAAAAACTTACATTTGTTAATGGATAAGCTTGATGTCATCGAGCTGCCATGTGTCTGTGCTTTTTTCTGAGGCAGTTCACTCAGGCCTACAGATCACCCTCAGTGAACCCCAAGATTGTCTTCTTCCCCAGCTCCTCCCTAACATAACCTCAGCGCAATGGCTTCTGTTAGAACAGGTGTTTGTTACTCGATGTCTATGAACTTGGGTGGGAACAATTCCATATTTATTTTCACTAGCCTTTAACAAAAATTCAGACTTTCTTTCCCTTCTAAACGCAAGCCAATAGCATTAAAAGTAGCTATGACTTTGTCACTAACAGAAGTCACAGATATTTCCTATTATATTAGAGCTATTGAAGATGTCTTTGATTGTTGTTCATATTTAGACCTGCTGCTTCATCTTGTCATGCAATTCACTGAAAAAAAATTTCCATATATTCACTCATCAAATTTTTCTCTGTTTAGATACTTAATGTATGGTGACTCCGTAGATTCCTTAGTAGCTATTTTATGTACCATGAAAGTAAAAAAAAGGAAAAACTGTTCTATTTATACTCAAATGGCATTTTTCCATGTGGTGCATAAAATTTTCTATTACCTTTAAATATAGCAGATCAGTATCAATAACATGGTCATCATTACATAAGGGACAGTGTAGAATTAAATGACTTTTCCATTGAGAAATTATGCTAATTGAACAAATTTTCTTCAAAACTTCTTTAATCTGAAAAACTGGGCTATCTTGTGGGCATACTGTGATAGTTAAACGGGATAATATACACCCAGGATGGTATTTGACGTATAATGCAAATATAGCAGCTATTATTAAGAGTGTTGTTGTATTATGCACGTGTTTCAAATTAAGCTGAGTAATTCATGAGTCCTCTTTAGATTGGTATAATCATACTTCCTTAAGTTCAAAAACCCAAGGTGAATTTTTAATACATGAAATGCTAAGTTCTTAATGTTTAAAATGAGCTCAGCTCTGCCAATATTTTGGAAGCAAAATACCCAAAGATTTATAAGGACTAATATTGAAAAAGAGACGTTTTGGTTTGTAATTAATTAAACTTCAGGGCTTCCTAAATTTCGATTTTGTATTATTTTCTGCCTTCCATTTGAAGAAAGGCCCACAATCTTGTTTTGGAAAAAAATCAAAATGAAAATATTGTTATGATGCTTTTATGCGATTTTCTTGATTCCCATGGTTATACATGGTTTTGGTGACTGTTGAGTAAAAGTCTTTCAAGTCAGGTAAAACACCAAGGTTTTCAGGATGCCAACTGTGAAAAGTAAATACTGGCTTGCAAAGGCAATATTGGAAGGAAATTTATTTAAACTTTCACAAGACCCAGCTCTCCATTGGTGGGGATACAATTTGTTCATCTTTGTATTCTCATCATCTAGAATGATATATGTCACAGAGTACTTAATAAATGTGTGTTAAACAAATGAACAAACTAACTGTTGATTACTAGAGAAGATTAAAAGTAGTTATGAATTCCATCAAGAAAATAATCTTTACAACACACAGATACAGAATATGGGCAGTCGACGAACAATCTAGACATGCAGAGAGCCTGCCACAGGAAATTGGATCTTAGTTCAGATATATTATACATTGGTGCAAATCTCTTCATATCAGCCAGGGAATGAAGATGCAGGAAACATAAGAGGAGATACTGCTAGATGATAAGAGAAGGGAGGTGAGGGAGTACAGGGAAAGAAAACTAACAATATTGAGTTTCTTCTTTGCAAGAAGCACTACATTTTGGATGCTGTCTTACGGATTCTTCAAACAACTCTCATTCTCTGAGCTGGCTATGATTTACAAAATAAAGAAGGAATGAATGGAACAAGGAAGGAAGGAAGGAAGGAAGGAAGGGAGGGAGGGAAGGAGCAAAACCATGAAGTGCTCAAAGGCACTATGCATATATCTTTTAGTTCTCAGCACTGGAATCACTTTCAAAAATGGCAAGAAGAGACTTAATTGGGCAACAAAAGATGTACATTCCCTCCTTCCCATTTTTTACTATCCCATTGCATAGTGCTTCATGTTCTTACATTTCCTAGCATTAAAAACTAAAAGCTCCCATTCTAGTTAACTGATAAAAATATTTACCTTTGAATCTACTATCCCCACTATTTTAACAAACATATACAGAACTACTTGAATGCCCTTTTTATTCAGCAAATCCTTATATACCAACCCTCAGCAGTAAAATCTTTGGATTCCTTTATCTATAATTTTCTAGCCAAAATTGTGTTATTTGCCCTTCACAAAATTGGAAGGGTGGAACCTGCCACCTTTGGAAATACTCACCTTTCCACTACGTTGTCTTAATCTAGGTCCTTTCTGTAGGACCCACAATTTGGACAATGATATTCTCCACCAACTCTCTCTTAAGTAGCAGGGTGAGAAGTTCCTTGCCTTGGCAAAGCTGACCTATTTCTGAACTTAGCTCCTATTGACTGATAACATGTGATTTTTCTATCATGGCTCTTGAGGAAAACAGCATCATTTTTTTTTCTGGTATTTTCCAGCCCCACTCATGCAGCCTTTTGTCTCTGAATCACCTAAAGAAGGTCTTTCTTCTGATCTATTCTGCTAGGAAATGCCTGTTCTCGCAACAATCTCAAATGGTGAGCCACAGACTATACTACGAATTCCCAGGCTGTGATAAATACCCCCTTTAAGAGTAGTGATTGCTGTCATCTATATGACTCAAATTTTATAGCTTAAGCTTATACATTTGGATATGTAAAAATTGCTACATACTTGGTTAAATTGGCTACTACATTTCTGTATCCTTTCATATTTCACCCTACATATACTATCATTCCCTGGAAACCAGAAGGGTTGCCTCTAGACCTTACTGCTATCTTTTTTTTTTTGTTTTTTTTTTTTTGAGACGGAGTCTCGCTCTATCACCCAAGCTGGAATACTATGGCGTGATCTTGGCTCGCTGCAACCTCTGCCTCCTGGGTTCAAGCGATTCTCCTGCCTCAGCCTCCTGAGTAGCTGGGATTACAGGCACCAGCCACTATGCCTGGCTACTTTTTGTATTTTTAGTAGAGATGGGGTTTCACCATGTTGGCCAGGCTGGTCTTGAACTCCTGACCTCAGGTGATCCACCCACCTCAGCCTCCCAAAGTGCTAGAATTACAGGCATGAGCCACTGCACCCAGCCTCTGCTATCTTGCTTATATTTGTTGTGATGATTAATTTTATGCCAACTTAACTTGGCCATGGGCTGACAAGATAATGGATCAAACATTATTCTGAGTTATTCTGTGAGGGTATTTTGGGTTTTAGTTTCAACTTTTATTTTAGATTTAGGGGGTACGTGGGCAGGTCTGTTACAGGAGTATATTGCATGATGCTGGGGTTTTGGGTGCAATTGATTCCATCACCTAGGAAGTGAACATAATACCCAATAGTTTTTCAAACCTTGCCCCCAACCATTCTTTCCCACTCTAGTATTCATCAGTGTCTATTGTTGCCATTTTTATGTACATGAGTACTCAATATTTAGCTCCCATTTATAAGTAAGAACATATTGTATTTTATTTTCTGTTTCTATGTTAATTCACTTAAGATCATGGCCTCCAGCTGCATCCATGTAACTGCAAATGACATGATTTTGTTCTCTTTTATGGATGCATGGTATGCCAAGATATATGTTACCATATTTTTTTAATCCAATCCACTGTTGATGGGCACTTAGGTTAATTCCATGTCTTTGCTCTTGTGAATAGTGCTGCGATTAACTAGCAGAAGAAAAGAATTAACTAACATCAGAGTGGAACTGAACTAAATTGAGGCCCAAAACTCTATACAAAGAATCAATGCAACCAAAAGTTGTTTTTCTAAAAAAGATAAATGTGATGGTTAATACTGAATGTCAAGTTCATTGGATTGCAGGATACATAATATTGATCTTGGGTTTGTCTGTGAGGGTGTTGCCAAAGGAGATTAATATTTGAGTCAGTAGGCTGGGAAAGGCAGACCCACTCTTAATGTGGGTAGGCACCATCTCATCAGCTGCCAGCATGGCTAGAATATAATAAGCAGGCAGAAAAATGTGAAAAGAGAGACTGGCCTAGCCTCCCAGCCTACTCCCATGGTAGATGCTTCCTGCCCTCAAACATCGGACTCCAAGTTCTTCAGTTTTGGAACTCGGACCGGCTGTACTTGATCCTCAGCCTGCAGATGGCCAATTGTGAGACCCTGTGATCATTTGAGTTGATTATATATATATGATTATATATATAGGAGTTTAAGTATAGTGGATTCAAATATATATACATACATATATGTGTGTATATATACACATACATATATGTATATATATACACACATATATATATATTCTATTAGTTCTATCCATCTAGAGAACCCTGACTAATACAATAAATAATATAGATTAGACCACTAGCTAGATTAACAAAAAGAGAAGATCCAAATAAATTCCATCAAAAAATGACAAATGTCAATTTACAACCAATCTCATAGAAATATAAAAGGTCTCAAGAGACTGTTTTGAACACATTTATGCATACAAACTAGAAAATCTAGAGGAAATTGATGAATTCCTGGACATACACAACCTCCCAAGATTGAATCAGAAAGAAACTGAAACCCTGAACAGAGCAATATTGAATTTTTTAATTGAATCAGCAATAAAAAAATAATCTATCAACCAAGAAAAGCCCTGAATCCGAAATTTTAGCAGGCATACGAAGAGCTGGTATTAATTCCACTGAAACTATTCCAAAGAATTGTAAAGGGACTCCTCCCTAACTCATTCTATGAAGCCAGCATCATTCTGATACCAAAACCTGACAAAGACACAATAAGAAAAGAAAATTACAGGCCAGATTAACATTTAAATCAGCAAACTAAGTAAAGCAGATTCCCCTCCCCAATGTGGGTAGGCCTCATCCAATCAGATGAAGGCCTGCATAGAACAAAAAAACTCAGTAAGACTTCAACATTTTCCTGTCTTCAGAATGGGACTTAGACTATTGACTACCTTGTTTCCAAGGTGTTTAGGCTAGGACTGAATGTATACTATAGAATTTTCTGGTTCTGCAGATTGCTGATTCACCCTGCAAGTCTTGGTACTAGCCAGTCAGCTTCCATAGTCACATCAGCCAGTTCCTTATTACCTACCTATCTATCTACTGATCTTTATTCGTTCTGTTTCTCTGGAGAACCCAAAAGAATGTACCTGTCTTCTCTACACTCTAACAGAAGAGTGAGTGTGTTGCCCTCCAAACACATGAGCTTTTCCCTTAGGTACAGACTGTTAAGAAGCCCTCTGTTTCCCCCTATTCCTGGAAATATTTAATGCTATGAACTTGACCTGAATGGTCTGAGTGTAAATAGTAGCATTTTGATGTAAATAAATTTTATCCTTGCTCATTTCAATCTAACTGGGTTTGTCAGTTTCTGTGTCACCACTTCTTTCTGCACAGGCTCCTAAGACAGAGTCACATTACTATGATAAGAAAAATTAGAATTCAAGGTCAAAAGCATGAAGGCAAGAGAAGATTTTAAGGAAAAGGTAAATGTTATAAATATTTAGTTGAATATGATTGCACTGAAATATATAAAGTAAAATGAGGTCAGAAATATACAGAGAAATTCACAAAAAGCTAACTGAAGTATAATACTTCAACATATCTAAGTCATTTTCTGACTAATTAGGCAAAAATTAAAATTACAGAAGACATGACTATTAAAGTTAACAGGGTCAATTTAAAAGCTGTATGTCATATGAGCCAAATAAAGAGCAATTATACCTTTTTTCCCAAGGCCTCTGAATCATTTACAAAAACTTAGCAACATTAAGCTAAAATTCCTCACCTGAATAGATCTCTAAATTGAGAAAGTCTATAGGCCACAATATCTGAACACTATAAAATAAAAATATTAAGTAATAAAAATACAAGCAAATAAACCACCACAAAATAGAACTTCTTATAGTTTAAAATTGCTAGTTTGATAATATATCATGTAGAAGAATTAGTAAAAACTACGCATATGTAATATTTAGAAGTAGTATGTGAAAATAGTCCATATTAAAATTGATGAGATTTAATATTTTTCTTATAAACTAACAAAATTTCAATGAAAATAAGTCAGCATTTACTTTAAGTTAAAAAAGAAAATACACCTAAGTCAAGAATGACGAAATAATTAAGAAGATAAAAAGACAAAATTAGTGGAGATGAATACAGAAAATTAAAGAATTAAAAATAAATGCAAAAGCTATTTGTTGGAAACAAAAAAATAGAGCAAGATACTCTCTCACCAGTCTAATCATTCAAGGAAAGGGGAAAAAAGCAAAGATCCTTGCTCTTTATCTTTTCTGCATGGGTTATTTATGTTGCCTTGCTTCGGTTTTAATGTGTTGCGTTTTTTAAAGCAAACACGTTTAACCACACATATATTCAACGACTTATTAAAAGATTATATCCTGGAAAGAGCACATGCAAACTAAAATCATTGTACATCAAATCAATTGTCCCTTATGAAATAACTGTAAATAATATTCTCACATCCTTTCTAGAAAGCTAGCTGCTGCATGCTGTTGTTAACTGCTCACTCTGGTATTAACATAGGGAAATACTGAGGCCCTGTCCTGCTCTGGCCCAGTAGTGGGGAGGAGTAACTGTCATTTATCTGATGGAGAAGAAGTAAAATGTCCCTGCTTCTCACTTTTGAAGAAAAGTCAGTGAAAAAATCACCTATATTTTACCTCGAAGCAGAATGGCCAAAGGAGTTTTAAGAACAGGAATGATTAAATATACCATTTAAAGTTGTTTGCTTCGTTACTGTGTAAACAGCTATGACTTCCCCAGACATCTAGGAAAATCTGCTAAACACCTAAAAAGTATGTGTGGAAATAACAGGGCTAAATTCCACATCTGAGACTTCCCAATGCAGACCAAAAACAGCATAGTGGCTTGGGTGACACGATTTCCCCACAACCAAGCAAAGTATATGAAATGAAAGCCACAAAAATCTTAAGAGAACAATGGGTGTTTTTCAGTATGTATAACATGTGATTCAAGCCTATCCTAAGATGATTGTAAGGGACTAGGGAAGCAATTAATCCAGGGCTATCTATAATCTATTGATCTACTTATCTATCTATCTATAAACTACCTATATCTATCACTTAACTGTCTATATCATCCATATATTTATTTCCATCCTATATTGTAACGTGTGTGTCACTGATGGCAGTATACCCAAAGTACCTCAGGGAAATTAATGTTCTTACTAATATACTTACTCACCAAACTTATATTCTATAGACACTATCCTAGTCAACCACCCTGAAGATTATAAGTATTTTGATAAAGAGAGTTCATTAGTTTTACCACAAATTAGGTCAGGAATACTCCAGATTGTTCTCATACATGGAATCAAACTCAAAATTGAAGGCTTATTGAAATAAAAATATGTATTTCTGTTCTGTACCATGTGGCTTATCATGAGGATAATATTTTACAACTATTTGAACAAGATTAAGCTATTTTTTCTGTGCAGGCACTTCCATGATACCTAAGATGCCAGAGAGTTTTAAAAAGCATTTTATTTAAAGGTTCCAATCACAACTACCTTACTGGTTTGTGTGAGGCTGTTCTTGCATTGCTATGAACAAATATCTGAGGCCAGGCGTGGTGGCTCATGCCTGTAATCCTGGCACTTTGGGAGGCCGAGGCTGGTGGATCACCTGAGGTCAAGAGTTTGAGACCAGCCTGGCCAACATAGCAAAACCTTGTCTCTACTACAAATAGAAAAATGAGCTGGGTGTGGTGGTGGGCACCTATAATCCCAGCTACTCAGGAGGCTGAGGCAGGAGAATCACTTGAACTTGGGGGGGCAGAGGTTGCAGTGAGCTGAGATCATGTCACTTTACTCCAGCTTGGATGAAAGAGCCAAATTCTGTCCAAAAAAAATATGAGGATGGGTAATTTATAAAGAAAAGAGATTTAATTGGCTCATAGTTCTGCAGGCTGTACAGGAAGCATGGCGCTGGCATCTGCTCAGCTTCTAGGGAGGCCTCAGGAAGCTTACATGAATGGTGAAAGCAAAAGGGGAGGCACATCCCATGGTAAAAGTAGGAGCAAGTCAAGGAGGCAGTGCTACACATTTTAAACAACCAGATCTTGAATGAAGTGAACTCACTCACTATCATGAGGACGGCACCAAGCCATGAGGAATCTTCCCCCATGACCCAAACACCTTCCCCCAGATCTCAACTTCAACACTGGGGATTATGTTTTAACATAAGATTTGGGCAGGGAAGAATATCCAAACTATTTCATGGTTTTCAGAAAAATAATGACCTACTCTTTCATGCAGAATTTTCATGTTACATTAACTTTTTCCATTAAATATATCCGCTTAAATATTTACAATGCAAGGCCTGTATAAATTGTGTAATTCCTAAATTATCACCACTATCTTAAAGCATGGGGTATAGGCATCACTATTGTGAGTCTGAAGACATCTGCTTGTGGCTTGAATTCTAAATGACACTTAATTGTTTGACATAAATTTAATTATCCAAGAGCTATGGGATTAGAAATTGTTTTCTAAGTCATTTTCATTTTCATAACATTAATACAATTAGGCAGTCTTTCTTACTCTTTAAACTTATATGGTTCACTTTGAAATGAAGCATCACATAGAGGCAAGTTGTAAAAACTGAAAAAAAACAAATAATTGTTCTTGGTGAGAGCTAGTTCAAAATTCACATTAGCATTAGCATAAACGATATACTTTAGTGACTTATTTAGTAGCACAAAGATATTCAACATTCAGTATTTCTATTACTAATAGGTGGTGTTAACTTATCAAAATCTGTCAGATGATCAGTTTATAAAAACAGCATAGGTATCTGTTTGCATACTAAAGTAGCACTAGATCATTTCACACATGTAACAGGGAAGCCTGTGAAATAAAGATCAGATAGCCTTTTCTCTCTACACAACTGTGAATTACCTATATTCATCAGCCCATTGGTAATGAGTAAAGAAAGTTGTTCACTATTTGAATGGGCTTCTCAGAGTAATCCATTCTTCCTACCCAGGGTTCTTCGGTGTTTGTAAACATTTTTCTGTGGGATGCTTCAAAAATAAGGGAGTAAAAAGAAACCAATATTTTAATTGGATGAAAAATGAGGGGCAATCATAGTAACACATTATGTCCAGTTGACATCCCTATGTTTGTGCTGTTTATGTTAGAAAGCGATTAGGAAAAGAGCACTCCATCTCATTCTCAAACATTCTTTTTTGTTTGTTTGTTTTTGTTTTTGTTTGTTTGTTTTTTTGAGATGGAGTCTCGCTCTGTTGCCCAGGCTGGAGTGCAGTGGTGCAATCTGGGCTCACTGTAAGCTCTGCCTCCCGGGTTCACAGCATTCTCCTGCCTCAGCCTCCCGAGTAGCTGGGACTACAGGCGCCCGCCACCACGCCCGGCTAATTTTTTGTATTTTTAGTAGAGACGGGGTTTCACTGTGTTAATCTAGATGGTCTCGATCTCCCGATTTCATGATCTGCCTGCCTTGGCCTCCCAAAGCGCTAGGATTACAGGCGTGAGCCACCATGCCTGGCCTCAAACATTCATTTTTTACTGGAAACTCAAAAACTGGATGGAGAGAAACAGAAGAGACAAAATGTTGGAGAGGATTATAAAATGTTAAATAAACAACTTTATCTCAGATACACAATGCTATTAGTATTGTTAATGTCACAAAGCAGATAAAGGAATGAGACAAGTTACAGAATCCCATTTTTCATGAATAAAATCAAAACAACATGTTAATGGCAAGGGGGAATTAGAATCCTAGTCTAACCCTTAAGTCAACATCACCTCCCCCACCCACACACACACACACTTTTCTGTGTTGGTTTTTGTTTGGTCATTGTTAAGTATAACAAAAATAGAAGATAAGAGAGCTTAAGTATGTTAAATCAAGCGTATATATATTTTCACTCCTTGTGAAGAACTTTTTTCTTTTACTATCTTTAAACAAATAGTTACATTTGGACTTGATTCCAAGCAGGTGAGTTCATTTTATTCTTCTTTACAACAGATATCTAAACCCGTCAGTATTAACTATAGTGCTGAGTATCCTCTGAGGAAAAGAGTTCAATGCATCTGCAGTTATCTGAGAAAAATAATAAATATATTAATACTAATAAGATTGTGGAAATAAAACAATTCTCCAAGGTGATAAAAATAAAAATGAAATTTCACTTAATCAAAAATTATTGTATACTTAATGTGTTCTTTTATTGTGCTAGGTCATTTGGGAGGTAATAAATTAAATTTCACACTTGATTTAATGCCACTAGTTCTTAAGTGTGCAGATGTATTCAAATTGGCTGTTGTCTTCTATTAGCTACCAAACTATCAAGGTAGATAAGCCTACAAGCAGATGAATGGGAATCTTGTGGTAAATGCTATAAAAGATGTTTAAACAAATTGTTATAGGATGAAGATTAATTTTGATGGGGAGATCTGCGAAGATTCTTAGAGCAAGTATGAGCTGAGGTTAGTGCTATCCAAGCTAATGGATAAGACTTGGTAAGAAGAAATGAGGAGGGGGTGGTATTTCAGACAGAAGGGGAGCTTTAGCCAAGTCCTGGAAGTCAGATCATGAAGGACATATTCTGGAAAGTAAAGAATAATGAGAAGAGGCCGGGCGTGGTGGCTCACGCCTGTAATCCCAGCACTTTGGGAGGCCGGGGCGGGCGGATCATGAGGTCAGGAGATCGACACCATCCTGGCTAACACGGTGAAACCCCGTCTCTACCAAAAATACAGAAAATTGGCTGGGCGTGGTGGCACATGCCTGTAGTCCCAGCTACTTGTGAGGCTAAGGCAGGAGAATCGCTTGAACCTGGGAGGTGGAGGTTGCAGTGAGCTGAGATCACACCACAGAAATCCAGCCTGGTGATAGAAAAAAAAAAAAAAAAGAAGAAGAATGAGAATAATAGAAAAGGTGGAGTATAATGTGTGTGTGTGTGTGTGTGTCTGTCTGTCTGTCTGTGTATCTGTGCATTTGTTCTGGAGGGAGATGTTAAAAGATAGGAAAGAAAAAATAAAAATATAGTTTATGTTTTTGAGAAAGATAGAACATTATCAGAGCAAACCAAAAATTATCTCTACATCGGTCAGAACATCCTAGGCCTAATGTTAGATGTTTTATCTAAACCTAGCTTTTTCTTTCCCCTCTATAGTCATTACTGGGTGGAAAGTGAAGAAGGAATCAAATGCCGTGGTCTCAAAACACGCAACTTTCCACTGACCCAAGTGGGCGGTAGTACCTACACAAGTTTGGTACATTACTACTTATGATAATTCTCTACGGACCTAGAGCAAAGACCAGTTGGTGACCAATAGTGGGCAGTGAGGAATAAGTGTGGATCAGAAGATACTGCTAATCAAAGAAACAAGAAAATAGTAATCACACAAATGTATAGTAAACCAGTTCTTACTACCGTGGTTCTCATGTATAAAATGACACCAACATCAATTTAGTTGTCTAAGCAAAAAACATAGTTAAGTCATGATAAAGTCTTGTCCATCTATCTTTAAAATACCTCTCTATTCAATCCATTTTTCTCATTCACATTGGCACTGTTCTAGTTCCAATTAACATTAGCTTGACTACTTCAACAGCTCCCCCGAATTCATTATTCCACCATTCCCATACCAGTCTCTGCACCATAATTTGTCTAAAATGAAAATTTTTATCATCAATTAACTTCCATGCTTAAAACCTATTCATGGCCGGGCGCGGTGGCTCACGTCTGTAATCCCAGCACTTTGGGAGGCCAAGGCAGACGGATCGCAAGGTCAGGAGATCGAGACCCTCCTGGCTAACATGGTGAAACCCCGTCTCTACTAAAAATACACAAAAAAACCCCTATTCATGATACCCCATTTTATCTAAGAATGAAGGGAAAAAGTCCTTAAATGGTTTAAAGCTCTCTTCTTGATCTAGTCACCGCCTGTCTCTCTAACCTCATCTCACTCTTCTCCTCAGCATGCATTCTGCACTTCAGTCATACTAATTCATTTGCTATTTTATAGATAGGCCTTGTTCACTTCTATCTATGCATCTTTTTTTTCCCTCCTCCTGGAATCCCACCTTCCCATGGGTTGTTAGGAGAACTCTGTAAGATAGAGCTGAGCGTCTGCTCCTGCTTTTGTGTCTTTCGTCTGTTAATGAAGCCTCTATCCATTAGTCTCAACACTCAGAAATTAGTGATTCATCCTATAATTTTCCCCCTTTCTCACCTCCCACTTTTCCATATTCTGTAGATTTTAACTCTTCAGAATCTTTCCTTCTTTCTTTCTTGTTGTCTCTACTTCCTCGTCTCAGCTTAAACTCTCATCAAATCTGACACCTGAATTCTAGCAACAACCACTTAAGTAGTCCTCTGATCTCCCCACTCCCTTCTAGCACTCCCATATCCTACAAACAGAGAATGGTAGGTTCCTTTACTTCAAATCAGCCTGGCAGGATCAGCTACAGAGTAGCTGGGATCAAAGCAGCTGTGCTTCAAAGGTCTTAACCTTCACCAACTGCAATTGCAACCAAGGAGCCAGATAGCAACATTTCTCGTGCCTTCATTATGATGGATCCTGCCCTTGCCACCGTGGGTAGGCTATAAATGCACACATCTTGCTATCCCTGTGATGTGATTCTAGTTCTTAGCACTTGGGATTGACACAAAAGAATGGGATACCTACAGAGCATAATCCATTATCAAGAATACAGAATATGGCTTCCTGATGTATGGTGATTACAGAAGAAATGAAGGAAGTGCATGCTAAGAGAACATAGGAAAAGTCAGTAGGTCAGCACAGAAATTGAATCTGCTAAGAGCGTGGAGAGTCAGAACATAACTATTACTATTGCCTAGGTTTTTCCTGCCAGCTCTGCCACTAAATAGATGTATGTTCTTGGGAAAGTAATTCAACCTCCCTGAGCCTATTTCCTTATTTTAAAAATTGGAATAATACCAAAATCGACCTCACCCTTAAATGACGTGATGGGAATAACGCATGTAATTTTGCACATAGTCAGTGTTCAATAAATGCTTCTTCAGCATTCACAAGTCCCTTACCACATTTACTCCCAGGTTTAATTCTTGTTTTGTTTCCTTCCTCTCCCTCAACCTCTCTAGCAAATTAAAATCAACAGTACGAGATGACCAGGCCATCAGACACAATATGCTTCTAATTTGCGCTTTGCTGAAGTAGTGGTAATGCATCAGTCTATCAGCTGGAAAACTAGCTTAATTAATTGGCTTCACTGCACGGTGCCTGCTACAGTCCATAAAAATTTCTTAGGATACCAATATCCATGGGTAGGAAATCAAGCACTTTGTCCAAAAAGAGGTAGATCACAGCTCCTGCTGTAATGAAGGGATAAGTATGCTTTATTTTAGGCTCTGGGGATTTCCAGGAGCTCTCCATATAGTCCTTTGAACCTCCCCACATGCCTGAAAACTGTTAACAAATCTCTGACAGAAGGTTTGTCATGCAATATTGTAAGAGCTTGTTGTAAAGATCTTATATTGAGCTTTCACTGGGCTACGTCCAATGGACTTGAGGTTCCTCCCAGCCTGATTTGTAAAATGATTTTCATTATTAGTGAACACGCATGACAAGACAACCACAAGGAGGGATGGAAAAGAAAAGAGAGAGCTACTGGAGTGGAAATTCCCAGGAGGTGTTGGGGGAGATGCATGGTAAATGAGAAGTGAAAGGCTGCAGGGAATAGAAAATTGACTGTGAAAAGAAAATCAAGGGCTAGATTTCAGAAGAGAAAACAAAAACATAAACAAAATCACATTAGCCTTCTCCCATAGACTTGATCATCTCACATTAGGCGGAAATATAAAAGTCAGAAGTTAAGATGAAATTCTTAATAGAATTTCTAAAATAATCAGAGATTAGCTATTTTTTTCAAGATCCAATTTTGTGCAAGAGGGAAGATGTATCAGTTAGAGTTTTCCATAGAAATAGACCCAATAATCAATTATGTATGTATATTTACACACAAATCATACACGATTTGTATTAAGGAATTGGCTCACGATTGTAGGGGCTGGCAAGTCTAAAATTTGTAAGGCATGGCGGAAGGCTGGAAACTCATGCAAGATTTGATGTTGCAGTCTGGAGTCTAAAATAAAAGGCAGGCTAGCAGGCTGGAAACCTAGGCAGTATTTCTACCTTGAGGCAGAATTTCTTCTTCTCCGGGAAACCTGTTTTTTCTCTTAAGACTTTCACTGATTTTATGCGGTCCACCCACATTATCAAAGAAAATTTACTTAATGTCAACTGATTACAAATATTAATCACACCTCCAAATTACCTTCACAGCAACTTCTAGCCTAGTCCTTAAGCAAACTGGGCACAGTAACCTGGTCAAGTTGACACGTACATATAACCATCACGCAAAGAAAAAATTACCAAGCAATTAAAAAAAGTAGCTGTAACACAAGTATGGGGTACACTGGGGTAATGATGGTGATGCAGGCTAAGAGAGGAATAAAAACAAACAAACAAAAAACACCCCAAAACCTAAGTTATATTAAGAGAAAGATTGTAAATCTTAATAGCTATGTTCTAATGAATGCAAAAACTATGTTGAGGGCTTACATAAATTAGCTCAGTTAATTCTGACAATTCAGTAAGGTAGCTACAAAAATTATCCTCTTTTACAGAGGAAGAAATCAAGATTTGAAGAGTTTCTGTGCTTATCCTGATATCGCACAATTCATAGGCAACAAACCTGCATCTGGAAGTCATATCTATCTGATTATGAAATCTTTGTTTTAGTCACTGTGAAGAGTCTCAGAGCAACAAATTGAAAAGATGTGCATTTCAGACTTAAAGATTGCAGCTCTATGGGCTGTTGCTTTGCAGCTTACTATATTCTAGACACTGTTCTAAGAACTTTACATATATTAGATCCTTAGAACCCAGCAATAACCCTGTGAGATAGTCACGGTTATTATGCCTGTTTTGCAGATGAGAAAACTGAGGCTCATGCCTTGCCTACGTAGCAAGTAACAGGAATGTTCAGAGCAAAATGATAAAATAGAAAGATGTTTCCTTTGTTGCCCAAGCACTTCATCTGCCGGGATGCTCAGTACATTTATGGTGGGCATTGGTAGGGTCCTGTATAGCGCTAACAGGAGGACAAAACTGAATATCAAAATTCCTGAGTACTAGCCTCTGTTTCACCACTATTAACCGCTCTCTAGGCCCCAATTTCCCAATCTTAAATCACAGTGTTGACTGCATATCATCCTGGGCTCCAAGTACTTTGTCTCTGAGGACCTAATGGTTAAGACCAAGGGCAGCACTGTAACTATTACACATAAACAAGATAAAAGATATTATGGCCAGAGCTTTGTCTCTAGGGAATTCACCAAAAAATATGTGCTGAACAAGTTCTTAGAGGTTTAAATCCTAACATATCAGTTGGCATTAGATGCAGTTGTGTATAGCAGAAACTAGACTATAGTGACTTAAACAAATGGCAATTTTTAATATGACAAAGGTCTGGAAATTCACAGTGCAGGGCTGGTACAATTTCTCCACAAGGCTCTTTCCAGCTTTCGTCTGTGCCTTCTGCCAGTTTTTGGCATGTGGCTTTTTTCTTTCAGGTATTGAGGTGGTTGCAAAGATGGCTATTCTACCTCCAGGTATTATTTTCATGTTCAAGCATGAAAAAATATGTGTCAACTAAGTCTGACCCTTTTTGTCAAGATAACTCCAGCTTTATTGGAAACCTCACTCGATATATTTCTGATTACATCACACCAGACAGAACGGTGTCACATATATAACCAAAGTTCCAAGGAAGCATAGGAGGTTGAACTTTTAGCTGGCCAAATTTCTACCCTGGGGGAAAAATGATTCTTTAGTAAAGAAGGCAAGGGAGAACGTACATTCTGTAGATGAGTAGCAGCATTTGTCACAGCCAATTTCACTACCGACCAGCTCTGCAATCTTGAGTGGGTTAGGTCACTTCTGGAAATATAGACATGAAGTCAGCCAGCCTTAGCTCAACCAAGGCTTACCTTTGTGAACCTAGACAAATTACTAATCACCTCAAGTATAATAATTATAGGATATAGAACTGATATAGGTTGGATATTTTCCCTTCTAAATCTCATGTTGAAATGTGATCCCCAATGTTGGCAGTGGGGCCTGGTGGGGGTGTTTCACTCATGGAGGTGGATGCCTCATGGCTTGGTGCTGTCCTCACAATGCTGAGGGAGTCCTTAGGAGATATGCTTGTTCAAAGATGTGTGGTGCCTTCACCTGCACCTTGCTCTCATTCTCACCGCACGGTATGCCAGCTCTCACTTCACCTTCCACCAGGTTTTTAAGCTTCCTGAGGCCTCCCCAGAAACTGAGCATATAAATGCTTCCTGCAAAGCCTGCAGAACCATGAACCAATTAAAACTCTTTATAATTTACCCAGCCTCCGGTATTTCTTGTATTTCTTTGTAGTAACTCAAGAACACCCTGACACAAGAAATCATCATTATCCTCGTTTTACAGATGAGGAAACTAAGGCTCAGAGAGATTATGAAATTTGTTCAGAATCACACAGCTCATCAATAGCGGAACCAGAACTCAAACCAAGGTCTGCATTAATTTAAAGTCTTTGCTTGAAAGCGCTGCCTATATCATACACAATCCCTGGTCAAATCATTTGGGCAGTTCACTTTCCCAGTTCACTGTATCCTTCCCAAAGTAAAGTGAATCTGTTGAACAAGTGAGGCAACACGATCATACAAGCACATGATTTATCAACTACACTCACATGACCAGTCAATGGAAGAAGCAACAGGGCTGAAGTGTCCCAGAAGTTCTCACACATAGGCATAAAAAAAACTTATTGTCTTTTTTGTTTTCTTTTGATTCCACCCAAGTTGCCAGAAAGTTCTGCTGTCAGCACAGTCCCACAGTGCTGCTTCCCTTACCAAGTTAAACTTATGTCACATTTAACCAGCCTGTCATGACACTATGAGTTATGGTCAAGTGTCCAAAAGCCACCTTGTTTAGCAGTCGGCTTCGGTCCTTCCTGAGTGATAACCTTGATGTTAATTGGTTCTCTTCCAAGGGCATGCAACCATATTTTGCTTCTGTGATAAAAACAATGCAAATGACCAGATATTTGATTTTCTTTATAACTTACAGGCACCAGTTGGAGATAAATTGGCTTATTTTTCCATCACCATTGCATTTTTGGTTCTGATGATATGCCACAAGCCTATATTTTCTCAAAGTATTAACCCTACTTATTTCAAAAAGCTTATTTGACAACCATGTACACAGTCATATATTTTATTATCAATTTTCTCTCCAGCATTTTTCTCTTCAACACAGGCAAGCAAAGTCCTCAAGCTCAGAGCTTATTAATAATAGAGTGGAAACTAGGAACTATTCTTCATATTCCCAGTACACCTTGTACTATTTTGCAATGTATTCTTAGTGTAAAATCCAATCCATCCTTCCAATCAATCTATTAACCATTTATAAATAATGCAAGTTACCTCTCTTATACCAATACTTCATAAGAATTTTACAGTGTCCCTCTGTATTTTAATGCCACCATAATAAAAATTAGCAAGAAATCTCAAATATATTTATGACTGTTAGCATCACTTGCCTTTGATTGAAATCTTACGTGAACAACATTGTTTTCTGACTCTATTGACCAAACAAAAATATAGCCTTTGATTGTGTATGTAAAACAAGTTATCAGTTTAGAGAAGTGAAAGGAGTACCTTATACTAAGGCTTCTGCAAGTACCCAACAAAGTGAACGGAACCAGAACAAATGGTCATTTTTAGTGGGTTTAGATGAGAGAATGTGAAAGGATGGAGAGCTTGGCCTTCTTAATTTGGTCTCACATCTCTAACCTGGTAAGTCGTTTTCATCATAATAAGAGGTAATAAAAGAGTATTTTTCTCCTTCAGCAATAGATCCAAAAAAAAAAAAAACAAGCTATTCACATAAGATTTTAATTTGCCATCAAGATGGCTGCAAGGTTGACAATTTTGCAGTACAATCATTTTTTTTTTCAAAGTATTCCCATGTATATTTAACATATGGTGAGTATTTTTCATTGCTAATACTCAGTTGTGCCATTATTACACTCGAATTTAATTCTTGAGAGAATGTTTTCAGCAATTTATGACTGAATTGAAAATGAAAATAAAGTATTTCTTTGTGATGAGAAGTGAAATTCAGTCAAATTCAAGTCTGGAAGAAAAATGGGACTGCACCACAACCATAAACTTTTAGAGAAAGACAATTTCCAACAATGTGATTTATCGTCATAACATTCTAGAATTCTGTCTTTTCCAACAAAGCTTCACAATAATTTGGGGATGGCAGGCCTGGAATGCACATTATTCTCTAAACATAGCATTGCTCACTTGTATGCCACTGTAAATAAAGAAGCCACTGCACTGCCTGACATGTGGGGTGCCAGAAGGCAAGTTATCTTGAAATTAACTTCTGTCTAATATGATTAGCAGTCGGTAGCTGCAGGTGACTCAGCACCTCTGACACTCCAGGAAGACCTAATTGCTCCTCTTTGAGAAGAATATGCGGGGACTTTGCCCATAGGGTTATTTTTTAGACTATTCAGAGGATTTCTGAATTTCTCAATTCTCTTCAAGGAAAATAATTTAACAAAAACAATCTCACTACAATACATTCACCACATGGTAGCAGGAATTTCCTATAATATTATGTTTAAAAAGCATGATATAAAATTGTATATACAGTATGATCTCAAATTGCTAAGACATGTGCATAGCCAAAGCACTGAGAGTAACAAATCAAATATTAGCCATGGCTTTTCTTTAGGCAGTGAAACTGTCAGAGATTGTCATTTTCTTCTTTGGACCTTTCTGGATTTTCAATGTTCCTTTTAGTTTTAGCATATAATACATTTTTAAGGAAAAATAAGGCACCATTTAGAAATGGTCAATTAGAAACTTGTATTCATACTGTTGACTTTTATTTCCAGTGGTTGGTTAAATATTGAAGTTCTCAGTTGGGCGTGGTGGCTCACCCCTGTAATCCCAGCAATTTGGGAGGCCCAGGTGGGCAGGCTGCTTGAGCCCAGGAGTATGAGACCAACCTAGACAACATGGCGAAACCCCTTCTCTACATAAAACTATAAAAAAATTAGACAGGTGTGGTGGCACATGCCTATAGTCCTACCTACTCAGGAGGCTGAGATGGGAGAATCACTTAAGCCCCTGAAGTCGAGGCTGCAGTGAACTGTGATTGTGCTAGTAGACTCTAGCCTGGGCCACAGAGACGTATACATATGCGTGTGTGTGTGTGTGTGTGCAAAGTTCTCCTTTCTTTAGCCTAACTAAAGAAAAGGAAGATTTTTTTAAAAAAATTCCCTGGGTTTCTGGGGTGTCAGAGGGCAAGTTATCTCAAAATTAACTTCTGTCTAATATGATAATATGTGGGTTGAAGATGCTACAGTGAACTCCTCTCACAAATTCTTCTTGCATTTGATGGTTCTGGTGCCCATTCATTTAATAGGGAATTTTGAAATCTGATGAAGTATTTGATCCTAGATTATCTTGAACTCCAAATACTTTCATGATGAAAAACACATTTTACAAAATAGTGGAAGAGTTACACCCCTCACTTTTGCTCTCATTTATTTAGAAATAAGATTTAGTGTCAGAATTGCTTTCAAGACCAAAGAAGAGAGTAGGAATCACTTCCTAGAGAAGCTCCCAGGAATAGGGAGGCAATATTGAGAGGGTGGCACTGATTATCCTGACCACTGTCTCTCTATATATATGGGTCCTGTTGCACTATGGTCCACAGAATCACCTAGGCTCCATCCCCAACCTGCTGAATCAGAATCTCTAAAGGTTAGATCAGTAATATGCAGTGTTAGATAAATATCTCAGGCCAGTCTAATGCAAACTAAAGTATGACAGCTATTATACTAATTCAGGAAGTTTTTGTTATCTATATTATTGTAGCAACTATGGGTGGGATCACCTTTTATGATGTCACATCCATAGCTAGGAAGATGTAAAAGCTTATGCTGAGTCTGACCCACAGACCCTGGCTGGACGACAGATGAACAAATGCACTCAGACACAGGTATCCAGCGAAAGAGCAGGCTAGAGGACCGGGCCACTCACAGAAAGAGTTGTAGCAGCTGCGGCCTTGACAAGCCAGTGCTGCGGGCATTTATTCAGTACAGATTTACTGACAAAGGCCTTGAGTCAACACACTTGTGGGTAATTAACATGGTAGTGCCCTCCCCCCAACCCAAAGAGAGAGCAGTCCTGCGCTTGGATGATTAAAGGCCAGATTCTGAGGCCTAAGAAAACTAACTTATCTAGATCAGTTTCTTTACATCCCATTTTTATCTGACCTAAACTTTCAGGCACTGGATAAGAGAATCTGGCTGCCTTCAGCCATATCCTTTTCTGAAGCTTTTGTAAAACCTCCCGGCCTTCCAAGAAGGTTTGCATCTTTCTACAATTTTTCCCACCACCCTGACTGATCTACAAGCTTATTTTGGAGTCATCATTAATTGTTACCCATTTTTTCTGCATTTATGATAATGACCTATTGGGTCAAGGAATAGAGAGAGTAGAATTTGCTCTCATTCGCTTAGGTAAGAAGATGGAGATAATTTTCTTACTCATATCCTAGTTGAGTGGCCCTTTCCTTACAACACACTTATGAAGAAATGCTGCATAATTTTTATTTATTCACTCAAGAAAAAAATTTCTGAGCATCCTTTATGTGCATCCTCTTCACTTTGCTAGCTATAGGAAATGCAGCAGTGAATAAGACATGGCACCTACCTCGTTTAGTTTCCTATTGCTTGTGTAACAAATTACCACTAACAGTAGCTTAAAACAACACAAATATATTACTAGAAATTTATGCAAATTTGAAGTCCAAAAGTGGTCCTCACTGGACTAAAATCACAGTGTCAATAGGGCTGTGGTCCTTTCTGGAGGTCCTAGGGGAAAATTGGTTTTCTTGCATTTTTTTCAGCTTCCAAAGTTAGCCTGCATTTCTTGGTCCATGGCTCACTTCCTCCATCTTCAAGGCCCACAAAGTTTCATCTCTCTGACAATTCTTGCATTATCATGTCTCCATCTTACCACAGTCAAAAAGGGTCCTCCAATTTTAAGGGCCCATGTGATTAGTCAGGATCATCTAGATAATTCCAGATAATTTCTCTCTCTTAAGGTCCTTAACTTTAGTCACAGAGGCAGAATTCCTCTTGCCATGTAAAGTAGCATTGATTAGGATTAGGATGTGGACCTCCTTGTGAAGGCATTATTCTGCCTACCATACTACTCAAAGCTCAGTTCTGGCATAGAGAAAAAAAACATATGAATAATCACAGATTAATGTGCTGCATGCCATAATGATGACATGTGCAATCTCCCATGGCAGCATAAAAGAAAGAACCACAAATTTGGTCAGGGAGTAGACAGGGTAGGTTTCTCAAAGAAGATGGTGCTTAAGCTGAGGTTTGATGGCTGATTAAGGAAAGAGAAAATGACAAGGAGTGTTACACTTTGGTTTAAACCACAGCTCCATCACATATGAGCTATGTGATCATTGACAACTTTATTCTGAAACCAGTATCCTCCAGTTATATTTATGGAATGAATTATTTTTTTCTTATACTTGTTGTATGTATTAAATTAGTTAAAGGTGATGAAAGTGCTGTTTGCAAGCTGTGATTTCCAGTAAATGGAGAGTTCTGTTCATTTGTGTGGCTTCTTATGAGGTATAGTAACTAGATATTGCAAATAAAAATAAAAGTAAGCCAGTTACATCAAACAATGAATAACTTTTGGTATAAGTATCCTTCATGCAATATTTGAGATATACTGAAACATTATTTACTGTTCATATAAATTATGATTATTTAAAATTCATTTATTCATTTTTAATTGACAATTATGTATATTGATGGGTTATACAGTGATGTTTTGATCTATGTATACATTATAGAGTCAATTAAGCTAATTAACATAAATTTAACTGAACAGCTCACATTTTATTTAGCAACCCTTTTAAATAATTTATTTTATTTAAAATTGACAAAATTATATATTTATCATTTACAGAAAAACAAACACTGCATGATCTCACTTATACGTGGAATGTGAAAAAGTTGGTTTAATAGAAGCAGAGAGTAGAATGGTGGTTACCAGGGACTCTGGTGGTTGTAGTGTGTGGGGGTTGGCAGTATGTTGTTAAAGGTATACAAAATTGTAGTTACATAGAAGCAATATGTTTAAGAGATCTATTGTAAACACGTTGAGTATAGTTTAAAAAGCATTGTATTCAGCAACCCTTTAAATGAGGTTGGAAGCACTTTGTACTATTGAGAGGGCATTTTCCAGTTATGCTTAGTCCTTTTTGAAAAAACAAATCTAGGAAACCCTCTTTGTTATGCAAGAGAGAAACCATTTAAACTAAGCAGTGTGAGAATGTATAAGGAACACTGGCTTTAGGGTCTAAAGGTCATGAATGCATTCTACAGAAATAAGAAATGCCATCAGGGCAAATTCTTCTACTTCTCCAAGTTGGAGATGGTGTAGTGGAGAGTAGATTATGGCTTTTGGAGTAAGAGAGCCCTGGGTTTCAAACTCAGCTTATACCTTTAGAAACTGAGAGGCACTGGATAAACTACCTAACCTCTGAGCCTTAATTTTCTTGTCTATAAAGTTGAGCTAATCATGTACTCTACTTCACACAGCTATTTTAAGTATTAAATGAAGTCATTTAGGTAAAGAACTTTAGCATAGTACCTGTGAATCACACTGCACTAAAATATCAACATAACAAAAAGTACTGAGGAACTTTATTTTTTTTTATTTATTTTTATGTTTTTGAGACGGAGTTTCACTCTGTCGCCCAGGCTAGAGTGCAGTGGCACGATCTCTGCTCACTGCAAGCTCCGCCTCCCAGGTTAACGCCATTCTCCTGCCTCAGCCTCCTGAGTAGCTGGGACTACAGGTGCCCGCCACCACGCTCGGATAATTTTTTTTTTTTTTTTTGGTATTTTTAGTAGAGACAGGGTTTCACCGTGTTCGCCAGGATGGTCTCGATCTCCTGACCTCGTGATCCACCCGCCTTGGCCTCCCAAAGTGCTGGGATTACAGGTGTGAGCCACCGCGCCCGGCCGAAGAACTTTATATTCTTATGACAGAATTTGGACTGTAGCTAACTTTCAATTTACAAACAATAATGTCTCTAATATTGCTGTGAGATGTAAAGACCTCATCATTCCCCCATTATATGAATTCTCATTGGGCTAGGCATTTGGATGGTCCTAGGGAAGAAAAAAATAGGGAAACACACAGTACTTACCCTCACAGAGCTCAGTTTCGATGGAGTTTCAGACAAAAGAACAGTTGTACTGAATATTAAAACTTGTCATCATTTTTACCCCGTTCTCTGTACTCTCCCCTGAAGTGCAGGAACTGGAAGCCTGGGAACTCCATTACCCACACTTCTTTGTCAGAAGGTTTCAAAATACAACTTAGGTGTTGCCAATGCAAACCCCAATTTGGCATTTGTATGGCAGAAGAGAAGCAGAAGCAATACTGTTTTATCTCTGGGAACACCAGGCAGATAGATACCTAGGCCTAGACAAAGTTGAGATTTTGCAGCAGGCTTTACGTATTTCTTCAGAAGTAACCTACTTTAATGCTACATGGCAGTTGTGGCTGTATTTACTGGTTCCTTGTTACTTCATGACCTTGGAGCAAAGTTGGAAAAGTTTATGAGGAAGAAACAGGAACTTCTTAAACTCTGAAATCTAGAAGTGAAACTGAAGTCTAGTAACAGCCTCCTTGGCTTTTTTTCTCCTCAAGCTCTTTCAATTGATTTGTAAGCACCTAATTTCTTTTGTTAAATACCTTTCTTCTTGAATTACTTGCAATGATGCCTGTTTTCCTGGTAAACCCTGAATGATTGCAAAAGGTGATTGCAAAAGGTGACACGATTGCAAAAGGTAGTCTGGAAATATATAATATTGGAACCTAATAGATATTTTAGGACACAAGGAAGTTTAATTGGAAGCAAGATACAGGTCATGAGAGGACATAGCTCAGTATGTCTTTATCCAGCGACAAAGGGGAAGAGTGGTGAAAAATTAGGCTAGAGAGGTGGGGAAGGCAGACAGTGATGACACTGCAAAGGGTTCTGTAAGAAAGTGAACTACTGCATGGTGGTAGAGCAAGTGAGATTGAAGGCATATGAAGACGGATGATGTAATCATATCTAAGAAAAAAATATTCCAGCTTCCGTGTAGAGAGTGGTCTGTATAGTCTAACAACAGAAACAGAACCAGTTAGAAAAGTATAGTGGCAAATCAGGTGAGAAAAGACAGTACCTCGGACTACAAACATAGAAATAAGGCTGAGGAAAGTGGGCAAATTCAAGATATATTTTTCCTCTAGAACTGACAAGACTTGTTAATAGATAAAATGTCATTGGTGAGGGAGATGAAGGAGTCTAGAATAATATCTATGTTTTTGGCTTTAGCAACTGGATAGATAGAGGTGTCTTATACTAAAATGTGCATGCCTAGGGACATACACCATTTAGAGAAGAAAAATTCAGACTTTACTGTTGGACATAGTAAAGGGGAAGTGCTTTTGAAGCATCCAATTGGAGATAACCAACCAGCAGTTGGAAACAGAGGTCTAGACAAACACAGTCATGGGTATCTAAGAGGATAGACGTCTAAATTCAGGAGAGTCATTGGCATTTAGATGATAAATAAAATGCATTGGCTATGAGAGATAACCTGGGGAGGTGTAAAGTAAGAACTAAAAGATAGTTTAGGACAAATGTCTGAAGAACTTCAAACTTAGGGGTTACAAAAAAGGGTATGGTCAACTGTGATAAAAGCTGTACAAATATCAGGTATAATAAGATCTAAAGGGGATCCAGTGGATTAATCAATATGCACATTATTGATTACCTTAACACAAGTTATTATGTATATATATATGTATTAGTGATCTATGATCAGTGAGCTTTGATGTTACTATTATAATTGTTCTGAGATGCCATGAACTGTCCCAATATAAGATGGCAAACTTAACTGATAATTGTATGTGTTCTGACTTCTCCACCCACCAGCCATTCTGCTGCATCTCTCCCTCTCCTAAGGCCTCCCTATTCCCTAAGTTACGACTATAACAAAATTAGGCCAATTGATAACCCTACAATGGCATTCCAAGTGTTCAACTGAAAGGAAGAGCAATCCATCTCACTTTAAATCAAAAGCTAGAAAAAAAATGAACTTAGAAAAAACATGTTGAAATCCAAGATAGGTGAAAAGCTATGTCTCTTGTGTCAATCAGTTAGCCAAGTTCCCAAAGCCAAAGGAAAGTTCTTGAAGGAAAGTAAAAGTGCTACTCCAATGAATACACTGATGATAAGAAAAAGAAACAGGCTTATTGTTGATATGGAAAAAGTTTGAGTGGTCTTCACAGATAATCAAATGAGTCACAACATTTCTTTAAGCCAAAACCTAATTCAAAAAAAAAAAAAGGTCCCAACTCTCCTCATTTGTATGAGGCCTGGTAGTTGACAAGGCTGCAGAAGAAATGTTTGAAGCTAGCAGAGGCTGGTTCATGAGGTTTAAGGAAAGAAGCCATCTTCACAACATAAAAGTGCAAGGTGAAGCAGCAAGTTCTGGTGGTGAAGCTGCAGCAAGTTATCCAGAAAATCTTGCTAAGACGATTCATAGAGCTAGCTAGACTAAACAGCAGATTTTCGATGTAGACAAAACAGCCTTATATTGGAAGAAGATGCCATCTAGGATTTTCATAGCCAGAGAAATAAATCGATGTCTGGCTTCAAAGCTTCAAAGGACAGGCTGTCTTATTAGGAGCTAATGCAGCTGGTAACTTTAAGCTGAAGTCAATGCTTATTTACCTTTCTGAAAATCCTATGGACCTTAAGAGTTATGCTAAATCTACTCTGCCTTTGCTCTATAAATTGAACAAAGCTTGGATAACAACACATCTGTTCATAGCATGGTCTACTGAATATTTTAGCCCCACTGTTGAATCCGACAGCTCAGAAAAAAAAGGTTCCTTTCAAAATATTACTATTTTTTTCTATTTTCATATATATATATATATTTATTCTACTTTAAATTCTAGGGTACATGTGCACAAGGTGCAGGTTTGTTGCAAAATATTACTATTGACAATGCATGTAGTCGCCAAGAGCTCTGATGGTGATGTATAAGAAGATTAATGCTGTTTTCATGCCTACTAACATAACCATTCTTAAGTCCACGGATCAATGAGTTAATTTCTAATTTTAAGTCTTAATATTTAAGAAATACATTTTGTAAGGCTATAGCTGTCATAGATGGTGATTATTCTGATGAATCTGGGCAGAGTAAGTTGAAAACCTTCCAAAAATGATTCGACATTCTAGATGATTCATGATTAATGGGAAGAGGTGAAATATCAATGTGAACAAGAGTTTGGAAGAAGTTGATTCCAACTCTTACAGATGACTTCAAGGGGGTCAAGACTTCAGTGGAGGAAGTAAGAGCAGATGTGATAGAAGTAGCAAGAGAACTACAAGTGGAACCTGAAGACGTGACTTAATTGTTGCAATCTCTTAATATCTTTTTTAATTTTTAATTTTTGTGGGTATATAGTAGGTATATATTTATAGGGTACATGAGATATTTTGGTTTGTAACACAAAGGATAAATGCTGCAAGCTCTTGATAAAACTCAGATGAGGAACTGCTTCTTATTGATGAGCAAAGAAATTAGTTTCTTGAGATTGAATTAATTCTCAGTGAAGGTGCTATAACCATTACAACGATAATAGAGGATTCCCAATATCATATAAACTTAGTTGATAATATAGTGGCAGGGTTTGAGAGTATTGACTCCAATATTAAAAGAAGTTCTACTTTCCTTAAAATGTTATCAAACAGCATTGCATGCTACAGAAAAGTCTTTTAGGAAAGAAGAGTGAATGGATATGGCAAACTTCATTGTTGTCTTATTTTCAGAAATTGCTATAGCCATGCAACCTTCAGTAACCACCACCCTGATTTGTCAGCAGACATAAACATTAAGGCAAGACCCTCCACCAGCAAAGTGCTGAAGGCTCAGATAATTGTTAGTATTTTTTAGAAATAAAGCGTTATTATTTAAGGTATGTACATTTTTTGACATAATAGCACTTCACACTTAATAGACTATAGTCTATTATAACTATATTCTATGTGACTCATATTATTATGATATTTTCTTTATTGCAGTGCTCTGGAACCTAACCTGCAATATCTCTGAGCTATGCCTGTATCTCTTTTAATCCATAATCCAAGCAGGGCCATCATTTTTTTTTTTTTTGAGATTCCTATTTATATGGAGATATAAGGTGATATACGAAAAAAGTTTCTAACAACCATGTTCGGCACCATCTTTGCCAATGGGGAAAGGGAAGACGGTCTAGCTTCCCTGATATTGAAAATATTGGAATAGAAAAGTTACCTGTGAAAGGGAGAAAGGTACAATGCTGATTCTTTCACCTGAGCAAATAGATTAAGCCATGGCTAAAGAAAATATCTGTACTTTTCAATTCCATGATACATTAAATTAATTTATTCTCTCAATTTAGTTTTCTGTCACAAACTAAAGGACCTGATATGGTTTGGCTCTGTATCCCCACCCAAATTTCATTTCAAGTTGTAATCCCTGTGTGTGGAGGGAGGGACCTGATGGGAGGTGGTTGGATCATGGTGGAGGCTTCTCCCATGCTGTTTTTATGATAGTGAGCGAGTTCTCACAAGATACGATGTTTTAAAAGTGTTTGGCAGCTCCCCCCTTGCTCTTCCTCTCTCCTGACGCCTTGCGAAGAAGGTGCTTGCTTATCATTTGCCTTCCACCATGATGGTAAATTTCCTGAGGCCTCTCCAGCCATATGTAACTGTGAGTCAATTAAACCTTTTTCCTTTATAAATTACCCAGTGTCAGGTAGTTCTTTATAGCAGTGTAAAAATGAACTAATACAGACCCCAACTACAAAGCAATATGAAGTACATAGAATTTACATCTGGTTGGCTGAATTATAGCCATTACTAGAGTAGTAATGCTAATAATGGTGTAAAAACACACATTTTTTTTGTTGCTGTGTTTTGGGTTTTTTTGTTGTTTTTGTATATTGTCACAGAGAAAAGAGAAGGCAAGGCTGCTAGTAGCTTCCTTGATCCAGAGACAATGCAAAGAAGGCACAGAAAAAGAATTGAAGATGCTTTCCTGCTGTTCTGGCCAGATTTTAATGACAATGTAACAAGCACGTCCTGCTGGTAGGCAAGATATAAAGGTATACTATTTATGGAGAAATAAACTTCTTTCAGGCTATCGTGAACTGTAAATGAACCAATATAATGAACATATTAGCACACTAAAGAAATACTGCATTTGATATGATCAGGCAAATGTCACAGTTAAAAAAGGTAACTGAAACAGAAAATATCATGTAAGTAATTATAAAACTCAACCAGTAAAGTAAAGGGTGACTGGCACAATGCAAATTATCCTAGAGAAAGGCTAAATACAGTAGTAAAATGGAGCAGCAGGAGTGCTAAAACTCTGAATAGGAAGGAAACAGGTACACCTGAAAGATAGTATCAAAGATAAATGACTGGTGGAGCCGTGGGTCTATGTGTGCTCATTGTTTATCAACACTAGTCTCCGTGGGGTCCAGGTGCAAGCTGAGTCAGATAATAAAATCTAACTGTTGTCTGAAACTCTCTTCAAATGGTGTAGGGATCACACTGTTAGTTCCCTTCTATTGTATGGCTGTCATTACAATGACATTTATATATTTTTCCATTCTCAAATCACCTAAGAAGCCTGTAAAGAATCAGAACATTATTTCACTATTACAGAAATTAAACTCTGACAAGATGACTACTGATTAGTGGGATACTAGAATTTCACTACAGCCACCACATTATTTTTTCTATAAAATGTTCTTCCTTTAAATGCCTGCCTCTTTGTCGGTCCAGTTTCTGCAGTAAATAATCTGCAAGAAACTTATTTTGTCTTTATTCATCAATTTGTTAGATTGCCTTTCAGCTCTGTTTTTAGGCAAAATCAATAGATGTTGAACTGAAAAGTTTCTAGGAATACCTAGGGACAATTGCACTAGCAGGACAGGAAACCAGAAACTCAGTTCTAAGGAAAGCCACTCCTTTTTATCTTCTTACTAATTAATATAGAGCTCCTGAGTGTAGCAATACTTCAAAAGCACTGTTAGGTCAACCAAAACCCCTTCATCTCAGCTCCTCCTTGATAGTGCTCACCTCTTCAAAACATTGTCATCGATATTGTCAAAAATTATCTGCCCAGTTCCTAAATGAGGACGAAATTTTGGTGTGCATAAGAACAGCTGTCTTTACTCCAAAAACGCTTTTCTTTCTTTTTTTTTTTTTTTTTTTTTTGAGACGGAGTCTTGCTCTGTGGCCCAGGCTGGAGTGCAATGGCGCAATCTCGGCTCACTGCAAGCTCCGCCTCCCGGGTTCACGCCATTCTCCTGCCTCAGCCTCCCGAGTAGCTGGGACTACAGGCGCCCGCCACCACGCCCGGCTAATTTTTTTGTATTTTTAGTAGAGACGGGGTTTCACCGTGTTAGCCAGGATGGTCTCGATCTCCTGACCTCGTGATCCACCCGCCTCGGCCTCCCAAAGTGCTGGGATTACAAGCGTGAGCCACCGCGCCCGGCCAAAACGCTTTTCTTTGTGATAATGGAAACTAGCATAAGCTATAATGTTTCCTGATTATTTTTCAGATTTAACATCAATTCATTGATATGTCTAGTAGTATGTGCCAAGTGTTTTTAATAATCAAGTAACGAATATCTATTGAACGCTTATGATGGGTCCTTGTGCTATATAATATTTTGCAGAGATTATTTCATTGAATCCTCACTAAAGATCCCCTGAGATAGTTATTATAATAATTTCAAGGCCTTTTTCAGAAAATGAAAACTGTAAAGGATAACTAACTGCTTGTCACATAGTTAGCATTGGTAGACCTAAGATTACTAAACTAAAACCCTTTTTTCTTTTCAATGTACCATGCCACCTACCTAGAAATTTGGGGGATGTTTTCTAATATATGTGTTGAGTGCATTCTAGGACTCAGGGAGAATAGGTGGTAGTCAAGAAATCCGTCCTGACACTATGAGTCCTTTTGTCTCCAGATCTCTTACCCAATCCACAAATGAGAAACTGACAACCTCATATCACTACAAGTGCCCTAGTGCCACCACCATAGTCTTGGCATAATAACTTCTTTCTTGGATTGTTGTGATTACCTTATAATTGATATCTTTGTCCCCATTTCCTTATTCTTTAAATTCATCAATGTCATACTTCCAAATTAATCTTTCTTAAATAATACTTTGCTTAATCTGCTAAGATTAAAGGCCAAGCCCTTAGAACTATGCAAACCTAACATTGGGTTCATCCCTAAATAAGATAAATCTAAAATTATACAAGTTTTTAAAAAGGAAGATATATATTTCTTACTAACATAAGATAAATCAGTTATGTGAATATCTGTCACATAAAATAAATGCAGGGACAATACGGTGACCACAAAATTCACCAGGACCCAGGAACTTTCCAAGTCAACATTTTACCATCAATAGATGTGATGGTTAATTTTATGTGTCGAAGTGACAGGGACATGGGCTTCCCAAATTAAACAATGTTTCTGGGTGTGCCTGTGAGAATGTTTTCTAACAAGGTTGGTATTTGAATTGATGGGCTCTGCAAAGTAGATTTCCCTCTACAATGGGGGTAAGCATCATCAAATCTATCAGGGGCCTGAATAGAACAAAAAGCAGAAGAAAAGAGAATTCATCTCCTTCCTCCCAGCCTGCTTGAAATGGAACATCGGTCTTCTCCTGCCTTTGGACTGGGATTTACACCATGGACTTCCTTGGGTCTCAGGTCTTTGGACTTGGACTAGAATTATACCATGAGCTTTCCTTGTTCTCCGGCTTGCAGATGGCAGACAATAAAACTTTTCAGCTTTTATAATTGCATGAGCCCATTTTTTTTGTTTCTCTGGAGAACCCTGACGAATACAATAAGGTATGGCCTATGTTCTCATGGTCCAATATGGCTAAGAAAGCTACAGTCATCATATTCAACTTTAATACTACAAGATGATGGAAAGAAAAAAGGTATCACCTCAAGTTTAAACAAGCTTAAAAAAAAGTAACACAGCACTAGTGCTTCTGTTTCATTGACATATGTTTAGGAACAAAAATTTGATCACTACAAGCTTATTTGTCAGTGTGGATACGCACTCTTTCAGCTGTGGAGTGGTGTGCCTCAATAAAAGGCACAACTCTTGTTATTGAGGAAGAAGTTATAAACAGATACTGGAAGACAAACAGCAGTCTCTATGGACATTCCATAAAGTCTTCATGACTGGTCCTTGCCTACCTCAAGTCAAATTTTAAAATGTGGAAAAATAGTTTCTAAAATATTTACAGAGTTCTTAGGATTGCTGGTACTAAGATATTGAAAAGGAAAATGCTCAAAATAAATGTGCAGCCATTAAAAACAAAATTCTGACACTGCTATAGTAAATAATTATGATGAGAATGAATAAAAGAGTGAACAAAGAAGAGCATAAAGCTGCAAATTGAGCCCCCTGAAGACTATCCTCTAATGGGTTAGAATTGTGAGAGAACAAAAAATGCAAGTGAGTCCTGTGTAACTAAAGGTACACCCAGAAAATAAGTCCAAACCTGTAATAGTGTTGACAAAAGACTCTAAAATGCCATTTAAATTTACATTCAGGGAAACAGAATAAAGAAGGTACTTGTTCTCTACTGAGAGTGTTCTCAAATTTTATTCCTTTTCTCTCAACAAAAGTAGTTTTTAGGCAGGAAACAATGAAGAACATTTTATTTAAGAAAGGATTTAAGGCCAAACAAAGGGAAGGCATTATAAGAGAAAAACCTAAGATGGTTCAATGTTCTCTCATTAAAAAAGGTATTTGGCTTGCAGTCCTTTAAATAATTTCTTGCAACATTCTATAACTGAGGAGTTCTTTAGATTCTTGTTCTTGTATTTCAGGGGGTGGGTGCCATCCTATACCATCATACATCTGTCCACAGCCACTGGCTTTGCTCTGGTATAACTTTTGCTACCACGGATCCCCACATGGAAGTCAAGTCATCATGAACTAGAGATTATAGATTTGTTATCATTTAGCAAAGAGAAGTGGATTGAAAAGCACTCATCTTTGTTGGTTAAAAGAGAGTAAACTGGCCAGGTGCAGTGGCTCATGCCTGTAATCCCAACACTTTGGGAGGCCGAGGTGGGTGGATCACCTGAGGTCGGGAGTCTGAGACTAGCCTGACCAACATGGTGAAACCCCATCTCTACTAAAAATACTAAATTAGCCGGGTGTGGTGGCGTATGCCTGTAATCCCAGCTACTCGGGAGGCTGAGGCAGGAGAATCACTTGAACCCGGGAGGCAGAGGTTGCAGTGAGCCAAGATCGTGCCATCGCACTCCAGCCTGAGCAACAAGAGGAAACTCCATCTCAAAAAAAAAAAAAAAAAAAAAGAGAGAGAGAGAAAGTAAACCTACCAGTCTCCACTCTGCCCCACCATTTACCTCTTGGCCCAGAGATTCAAGATCTATACTAGTGAGGGATCCATAGCCAGAACTATGATTGATCTTAAGATCTGTAATATCTTAGAGTGAGAACGTAGGGTGGGTTGAAGCTCACAAGAATATAATGATGAAAGGAAACAATCAAAGGCCTTCATCAGAGTAATGATGCTGAGGACGGTGACTAACCCAGCACTCTGACTGTACTGTTCATTTAAAATGTGTTTGTGCGAATACAGCTGAAAGCACTAGTAAAGAGAAAATGCGTGAGTTATCGACAATACAATGTAAACAAATCAATAAAAAAGAATAAAAGGAAGTAGAGTAAGATGAAGTCAGGGAGAAGTACAAGTCAGTTCTCAATAAATGTTAGCTATTATCATATACTTGAAGTAGATGTTACTGTGTTTTTTCAATGTAGAACTTAAAGAATATACATATTGATGTATGTTTTTGAAAAATAATAGAACTGAGAAAAATAAAAATACCATCTAAATCTCTAAAGAAAAATTCAAAGAAACATAGTCCTTGTAAGAAAAGCCAAGAGTAGAATGATGGTTCCTAGATGTTGGGGGAGGAGGTGTATGGGGAAAGGGAAGATGCTTAGCAAAGGGTACAAAGCTTAAGTTAGACAGGAGGGGTAATATTTAGTAATTTATTGCAAAGAATTTTGACTACAATTCTGACTATAATGCCTATATATTTCAAAATTGCTAATAGATTTTAAATGTTTTCAATACAAAAATTTATTATAAGTATGTGTAGTGATTAATTTGTTAATTAGGCAGATTTAATCATTCCACATTATAAAGATATAGCAAAACATCACATTATACCCCACATATATATACCGTTATTACTTATGAATTTTATAACTGTATATATAAATTAACAATAAAATTTAAAAAAGGAAAAACAAAAGAGAAGTATACAAACAGAATGTCTAAAACCATGTAAGTCAAGTGACGGCAATCAATGCTGGACCAGCTGGGCAATTTATGGTTAGTTTCTTGGGCATTTCACTTTTAATCTCTGTATTCTCCAAAGCCACTGCAATCTACACAGCCCTAATATCAATAACAAACATAATATTTGTATGAATATTTGATGTTCTCTAATCTCATATAAGGTGTCAATGAATACCTTTGGAAGACTTTGCCTTTTTATTGATTAGTAAACACCTGAAAAAAACAAACCTGTGTCTTACTATGTTAACACGACTTTAAGATAAGTGCTCCAGCCCTTTCTTACAACTAGACACTGCCCGTGAGGCTTAGAGTCTATTTATACCAACATTCTGGAAGAGCAAAAATGTTATTAAATGATGTTATTAAAATTCAAAGACTCTCATATTTAGATAAAATGTAGAATTCAACACTACATCATTTAAAAAATACAAATCCAACCCAAAAGAAAAATAACATTTTGAGTTAAAGAATAGGCAAACATTTACCAAGCAAAACAGAAATATAATGAGAACAGGAATAACAATATAAATTGAAAACTAAGTAAATTTCATGGCAAAAATAAATGAGATGAGAATCATTTTTGGTACCGGCAGGAAATCCATACAGATCTGCAGCAACCTCAATTCCTGCCTCTTCAGAAGAAAGAATTCGAGTGAGGGGCATAAAGCAGGAGGAGAGACCTAGGCAAGTTTTAGAGCAGAACTGAAAGTTTATTAAAAAGCTTTAGAACACGAATGGAAGGATGGAAAATACACTAGGAAGAGGGCAAAGCAGGTGACTTGAGAAATCAAGTGTGCAGTTTGACCTTTAGACTTGAGGTTTTACCTGTTGGCGTGCTTTTAGGTTCTTGCTTCCCTTCTTCCCTGATGCTTCCCTTGGGGTGGGGTGTCTGCATGCACAGTGGCCTGCCAGCGCTTGGGAGGGGAGTACACACAGTATTCAGTGTTTACTGGAGTTGTAGGCATGCTCACTTGAGGCATTCTTCCCTTAGCCAAATGTCCGTAGGAGGTCGTATACCAGTTAAACGATGCCATTTTGCCTCCTAATGCACATGCGTGAGCGCAATCGCTCAACTCCTGAGAGCTTATCAAGAAGCTACTGATCAACAGTTTCAGGTTTTTCCTATCTATAGGGAGCCCGCCGGTCCCTGGTGCCAGCTGCAATCAATTATTATTTTAGAGAGACAGTTAACAACTACCTGACCATCACCTGATAGCCTGACAGTCCAGGTTGGGGTGGGGGGGTGGAGCTTCTCCTGCCTTGTTCCTGCCTGACTAGCTGCCTACTTTAACAGTTTTAACGATAAAGGTAAGAAATTTTCCTTTAAATACAGGTTTTCTGCATCCCATAGGCCTTAATAGGAAGATGTATGGTTACCCTCTTGACACAAGGATGATTTAGGTGAGTGTCCCTTTACATTTCCAAGTATTTTTGATATCACTTAAATTTGTGTTAGTAATTTTTGTTCAATAGTATTTCAGTGAGAAAATGTTCTTACTCACATTCTACGTTTTTGAAGTTATCAATCAAATGCAACTTTACTTAGTTACTTATACTATCTCTTTGTAGAGTACACAGTTTGATATAGACCCATTCCCTCAATCATATTAGCTCCATAATTCAGATTCTCAATGCCTTTGTTTGGCTATTCGATTGTTCAAAAACTGAGAAAGACAAATTAATGTTTCCCTAAACAATGGTATTTCTGTAAGATTTTTCTTTTATTTCTAAGTGATTTTGCATTGTATTTTTTCTGGTTATAGCGGGCTTATTCATTTGTTTATTTTCTGTGAATACAAATCCTTCTGTTATTTCTGTAAGATTTTTCTTTTGTTTCTAAGTGATTCTGCATAGTTTTTTTTTTTTTTTCTGGCTGTAGTGGGCTTGTTTGTTTATTTTCTGTGACTACAAATCCTTCTTTGTTATTTCTTCATGATAAAGTGCTCCATACACAAAGAACATGAGGTCTGGGAAAGCACTGAGAGGAAACAGGCCGTGATCCAGGCAGGCATATAGCACGAGTAAGGTCCAAACTGAGGGAACAGACATGTTTGCAATCGTCCAAGAAAACATCTTTAAAGCATCCACCAGCCTCCATTGTGTGGAAAAGCTGGATAAATAGAACAAAGTGGACTGCAGTGAGTCTGGTTGCAGGTAGAAGAATGAGGTAGAAGTGACTGTTGAAAATAATTAAGAGCCTCTAACACAGTGGTTACAGAGTACTAGATGGACATAAGCCCGTCTTTTAATTTACTTTAAAATACTTCTACATATCTGTGATACAGCATATATTTGTTTGTTAATTTAAATTATACTTTGGGTGCCGTCAGGAACCCTAAATAAAAATCCCCATATAAGAGACTGCTCAGATTCCATTCTAATCAGAAAGGCATATTCCACACAAGGCTAGTAAACCACTTCTGGTAACTTTATCTCTGGTCAACACCCGAGGCATGATGAGTTAACATAATAGAGATTAAAAATGGGCTTTCGTTATTAAAATTAGTTGCATTCAGGATATGACGATCGAATATAATAGTTTATAGATTATGCGTCCATATTCATGAGCTGAGTTTAAGAATCTAAGGATGTCTGTGGCTTCTCCAGCAGTGATTCTGTCTGGTCCTGGCCCCAGGTCCTAGTGGGGTTTCATCAAACAAATTATTTCACCTTCTGGGACCCAGTAACACCATTTACTTACTCTTTTGGCCCTTCAGCCCAAGAGGTTAGTGACCTCTTTCTTACTAATCACTGGGTTGTCTCACTATCTAATTTGGCATTTCAGCTGTTCTATCATCTGTGTAACCAAATCTCTGCATTAAAACATCTTAGTTTAAATAACTACAGTGCTCTCTGTTTTCCTAAGCGGACTTTTCCTCTACAATAAAGTTGCATCTGTCTCCAGTGAACCATTTAGGCAACATATAGTCAGAGAATATAAAAGCACAGCTACTTGGGATTTCATTGAGCTCTTAAAACAGGTGGTATTAAGTGATTTGTACATGCTTGGTAGTAAGTGTTTGTTTAAAAAATATGGGTGTATTGGCAGAATGTAGTCTAATGTAAACTTCCATTATAATCTGAAGGTTTTGGGGTGATAGCCAACCCTAACTTACCTCTAAATACTCCTGGACGTTGTTATCCACCAGAAAATAGCCTAAGGGGTGTACATAAATAAACTGGCTTGAGTTGGTTGACAGAGTGGGTTATCAAAGCAAGGACACAGTGATATTGGAACCAGACACTTACCTGTGACTCTGAATTTTCTCTAAATAGAAACAGAGCCTGGAATGAGAATAAACTTGAGAGTGGGACCAAATGACCTCAGCTGTTGAGTGTAGAAGGATTCAGGCAGAAAACAAGGAAATCATCACATCTGCAATCTCTGTTTAAGTCAATAGCATGGTGCAGCTGCCACAAGATTAATAGGAACTTATTTTCCAGAACAAGGCGTATAATAGTCACGTTCAATTTTGCCCTAGTGAGGTAGGTTACTTTGTATGTATTGTGCTCAGTTGTAGGTGTTATGGACTAAAGCAAATAGAGACAAACAGGAGTTTACCCAGAGAAAAATATCCTGACTGTGGAGGGCCTTTGAAATTCTGTTGTATTCAGGACTGGCTACATCATTTATGAGACCAGTGAAAAGTGAAAATTTGGGGCCTCGTGTTCAAACATTATCACAAATTTCAAGATGGTGATGTCAGAGCATTAAATCAAGCATGAAGTCTTTCTGAGCATGGGTCCCCATGGGACTGCTTAAATGATATGCCTATGAGGCTAGCCCAGATTGTATGAGGAATAAACTGTTGACCTTGGAGATGAGTTTGAAATATAAAGGGGAGCAGAGAGGGGGGCATTGGATTGATCTTCAACTATGTGTAAAATTGCCATATCAAATAGGATAGTGTTAGATCAAGTTATGGAAAAGTAAATCTTGTGGTAACATAAGAACATTCTTCAAAATTAAAGTCTTGCAACAATGAATTCCTTGTAAGAACAGTGAGCACTCTACCATTTCTTCTTAGGCCTGGTGCTGCATAAGAAATTATTACGGGTAATTTGTTTAAAATAATACACATTATTAGTCCTGAACCAGATGAAAAGGGGCCCACCAGTCAGCTACCTGAGGTGTCAATATATAAGGGACACACTTAGGTATTAGAACATCACATGGACTGTAAAGAGATGGAGACAGTTATGTTTACCACAACTTTCCTGAGACAGACTGCTTTCTGTAGTTTAAAAACAACAACAACAACAACAACAACTATGCTTTGGTATGCTTTTTGAAATAGGTGCGTTAGGTACCCAATGGGCTATCTTCAAGTATCAATAGCTGGTCACTTAAGCTTTCTTTGGATGATAGTCAACTAGCTGTAGAACTTCCATTTAGATGAATGGGAAATGCAGTTTGGGGATTAGGGCAAATATTCTTGGGCTAATCCTAAAAAATCAGACATCCTTTGCTTTTCTCCATGTTCTACTAACAATCTTTGAAGACATATAAAATACCAGTTTTAAGGGATAAAATTTTATTAGCCTACAAAGTACCCCACTTGGCGACCTTTGGCTTTGCCTTGGGCTCACCTTAAGTGATTGATCCAGTAGGTCTGCAATGGTCCGTCCATAAGAATATGATTTTAACAAGCTCTCCAAAAGTATATGGTGGACAGCAAGTGTTGAAAATTATTGCTGTTTGTATACATGCAGCCCCTGAAAAGGTATATATGTGGCCCCTGATAAACCACATTTTCAGGACTTAGTAAATTATTCTAACTTGATAGTGAATTGGAAGAGAAGGGCATCATAAATGAACATTTTAAATTGAACACGCATTGATTTTACCAATGTACTATTAATTGAAATGAAACATGTTCTTCAGGCCAAATTGGTCCTCAATATTTCCCACATGTGTGTGTTTCTACTTCTGTGCTTTTCATCCGTCATTCTCCACCTTTAAATTTCCACCCCATGCCTTCTTCCTTTCACCCTCAGTCAAGGCTAATGTCAAGTTCCACCTTGGCTTCCAAAACATGCCAGTTCTCACAGACCTCTATCAAGGAATATTTGTGGTCCTTATTATCTATAAAGCTTATCAAAAACTTAGCTTACATTACCTAATACTGTTACACCATTTTTATAACTTTGGCTCATTACACCAACTATTTGATGATCTTGTTGGAGAAGATAATGCTCCCAAATACCTACCACAGTACCCTGAGGAGGGTAGTGCTTGATAAATGCACAGCCTTTTGTCAATTATGTTGATTAGGAGCTGATTATACTTAGACTGAGTTTTCAACACATATTTGAATGTGAGGTCTGAGTGACAATTTTGACATCATATCAGCTTCATAGGAGTCGATCAGTGTCATTTGCCATACTGATATTTATTGGAAAAGCTCTCCGTTTTCTCATCAGATGAATGAATTGGATTAGTCCATTCTTGCACTGCTATAAAGAAATACCTGAGACTGGATGATTGATAAGAAAAGAGGTTTAACTGGTTCACGGTTCTACAAGCTTTATGCACAGCACAGTACTGTCATCTGCTTAGCTTCTTGGGATGCCACAGGAAGCTTACAGTCATGGCAGAAGGCAAAGTGGGCGCAAGCACATTACATAGTAAAAGCAGGAGTGAGAGAGAGAGTGGGGTGGGGGAGGTGCCACACACTTTTAAATGACCAGATCTCACTATCAAAAAGACAACAAGCCATGAATGATCCATCCCCACTATCCAAACACCTCCCGCCAGGCACCACCTCCATCATTGGGGATTACAATTCAACATGAGATTTGAGGACAGTGACAAATATCCCAACTATATTATTCACGTTTTATTTTTAAATAATAATTTATTCTGTACTACTCTCTCAAGAGGTTATCAACCCAGTTAGGGGATAGATTATTATATTATTACAACACATATTAGTCAGTAGGGGCTAGGTTATACGGCAGTAACAAAGAGCCTTTAAACCTCAATGGCTTAAAAAGCAAACATCTGACAGACAATCCATGTCCATTTTGGGCTGGCCAGGAGTGTGATGTACAAGGTTCTGTTCTATGTTATTCTTACATAGCAACAGAGGCTGCAGAAAGCTCCATATCCTTGCTTTTATGAAGAAAAAAGGAAATGCAGTGAAATATGCAGTAGCTCATAAGGATTCTTTCTGGAAGCTTATATTTAACTGACTAAAGTAGATCACTTGATTGTCCCTAGTTTTGAACGGGCTGGAGAAGTACAAACCAACCATGTGCCTAGCAGGAGGAGAAATGAAATCTTTGAGAACATCTCTAATGACTATCAAGAAGAACTTTGTTCTGCATAACCAATACGTTTACTTGTTTCTAATGGATGGGACTTTTTTTTTTAAATTTATTTATTTTATCCTTATTCCTTTCTCTCATTCTCTGGATGTGACTTTTTAAAACATGGAATATATACTGCTATAATTACTGAGATTTTCTCCCTTTGTAGTTAACTACTCAATCTTTCTCTTTTGATTAAAAGTAGGATGCATCTCTGTTCGTGCCAATACTGCCGGGTCAGGTTGGCCATGCAATTAAACATATGAATGTAGTCTAACTACTGATGATTTTTGGATCTCAGATCTCCCTGTAGATATAGAAAACTATGTCTAATTAAATCTTTCATCAGATATTTATTGAATTTTTACTATGTGCCAAAAATTATACTGCAAATGAAATAACTCATATTTCTGACTGGTACAATCTAATAATCGTAGCCAATGTTATGTAGTAACATAGTCATAAAGCCTTTGCAAGATTCAGGATAATAAGTCTCCTTCTAGTTTACAAATTGGAGCTTTTTTTTTTTTTTTTTTTTTTTTGGTTTGAGATGAAGTCTCACTCTGTTGCCCAGGCTGGAGTGCAGTGGCGCCATCTCTGCTCACTGCAAGCTCCGCCTCCCGGGTTCACGCCATTCTCCTGCCTCAGCCTCCCGAGTAGTTGGGACTATAGGCGCCCACCACCACGCCCGGCTAATTTTTTGTATATTTTTTTTTTCAGTAGAGATGGGGTTTCACCATAGCCAGGATGGTCTCAATCTCCTGACCTCCTGATCCGCCCGCCTCGGCCTCCCAAAGTGCTGGGATTACAGGCGTGAGCCACCATGCCCGGCCTACAAATTGGAGCTTTAAATGTGATTCCGATTTTGTTTTTGTTTGAAAATTTTTAGCTTGGAAGCGAATTATTACTTTGCAAGTATATGTCTATCGCTACCTTTATAATTAACTCTCCAAATAATTTTACATATGTATGTATACATTTATATGGATATATTTTCCAACAAGTAAATTATACAGACCATTTGAAACAGAAAAGTGGATCAACAAAATCTCATTGAAAATCAGATAAAATATTTAGACACCAATTTTTATTTTCTTTTATATTTTTTTCTTTTTTCATTTGTGTGAATAGTTGCTCTGAAATCCTGAGGTATAGAAAAGTAAAAATTTCACAGGCTAAAAGACAGCAATTTCTACGTATATGTCATGTTTATGTAGTATTTATTTCTGATCTATTTCAGCTAAAAATGTAAAGAGTTCAAATTCAAGGAGCTATTAGAATAATAATAGTCTGGGCAAGGTGGCTCATGCTTGTAATCCCAGAATTTTGGGAGGCTGAAGCGGGTGGATCACTTGAGCCCAGGAGTCCAGTCCAGGCAACATGTTGACAGCCTCTATCTACACAAAATATAAAAATTAGCCAGTCATGGTAGCCCCAGCTCCTCAGGAGGTTGAGGCAAGAGGATCACTTGAGCCAGGGAGATTGAGACTGCAGTGAGCCGTGATCGCACCACTGCACTCCAGCCTGGATGACAGAGTGAGACCCAGTCTCAAAATAAAATAAATAGAATAATAGCAATGTAAGGATTGAAAGTGCTGTGAAATAACAGAGAAACTTAAGGACAGAATCTAATAATGTTACAACAACGCTATTGAATGGGAGCTGAAAGATCTCGTCACAATAGAAGAGAAGATATCAGATACTATATTTATCAGATCTCCCTCCCCCTACCATTCTTGAGGGAGGAAGCAGTTACTTTTATTGAGTGCTTACTCTGTGCAACACAAGGTGATAGGCGCTTTGCATATAATTTATTAGTTTTTCAGTATATGCTGCTCTAGGAGATAAACAGTCTTATTTCCCACCTTTTACAGATAAGTAGAGTGAGTCAGAGAGGTGAAATGACTTCTCCAGTGGCCAAGAATTAGCTATTGTAACGGTCTTAAAATTTTGCCTTGTATTCCAAAACCTAGGCTTTTCCCCCTGTACCATGCTACCTCTAGATAGGAATTTCATTCTGTCTGCAGAAAGCTAAGCAGAAAAGTCATGTCTTAAGTGTATTCCCCTAACAAGCCATCCTTTCAAGACTGAAAATTCACTGAAGGAGAAAAGCAATATCGCCACTAGCACATTTGAAAAGGTACTCCTTATTACAGCAAAATATTTAATATAGTTTATGATTAGCTATTTCTTCCTCTAATGTCTTATTTTGAATAGAAATGGTCACTAATGATGAGTATCTTTCTTGTGACATTGTAGACCTTAAGTGATTTTCAGTAAATCCAAATTTTGAGAGACTACCTTCTCTTCTGTCTACTAATGTTGGCAAAGTTAAATATACACAGAAAGTGACAAGCATTTGGAAATACATCTGATGAGTCATTGCTGCAAATATGTTGTGATATATCTGTGGAACTAATACTGGGTTTATGAAACAATTAAAAGTTTTCATTTACTCATACATCAATATTCAATCAACATCTCATTCTTATTGTATTTATCTGTCTATTTTAATTGTACATTTTTACAAAATTGCAGAAATTCAGACCTCAAAGCTCTTCAAACTACGTATGTCATCTAGAACACTGAAAAGGCAACAACATTTTTGCAGTATCATAAATTATTTATTTAAAGGTATTATTCTTATATGCAACATAGAAAAATAGATTTTGATATTCAGTTTTGAAACATAGATGAACCCATTGTGAGATTTACAATCAAATTGACTTTTTTCATTTTATGGAATTATCTTCATTGGGGGCCAGGCATGGTGACCACGCCTGTAGGGGCTGAGGCAGGTGGATTGCTTAAGCTCACGAGTTCGAGGCCAGTCTGGGCAACATGGCAAAACCCTGTGTCTTCAAAAAATACAAAAATTAGCTGGGTGTGGTGTGGTGTGCACCTATAATCCCAGCTACTTGGGAGGCTGAGGTGGGAGAGCGGCTTGAGCTTGTGAGACAGAGGCTGCAGTGAGCCCAGATCATGCTACTGAACTCCAGCCTGGCTGATAGAGCCAGACTTTGTCTTAAAAATAAATAAATAAATAAAACACAATACAATAAAATAATTTTCTACAATGGAAAAGTTGATGTTGATGTCAAAAGACTGCAATTTTTAGCATCTATAATGTATTGTGATAAACATCATAAACTATGTTTTCAAATGTTTTGTTTTAAATATTTTGCTGCATTCAAGAGAATTATATAGATTTTTGGTTTCTGCATAGGTGTCCTTATAATATTGATTTTATTTGAAACACTATAACAAATTAGTATTAAATAAATAATTTTAAAACTAGACGTTTTCAAAAGTATACTTTTGGCTGAAATCCAAAAATGTTTGTCACTATTAATAGAATCAATAGTGTCTAAAAAAGCACAGCATAAGTCTCTAATTGAAGGTTTAGTGGTATGATGGCATCAACTCAAGTTTCCCATTAAGTATTTGACAATGGCTTCAAATTTATGTGGGGTAAAAGTTCTTCAAAACGCCTCCACAGTCACTGAAACTAAGAACTGGCTGTCTTGTTTTGGGATTATAGTTTTAAAATCAGTAGTGTCAAGAGATATTTACTATTTTATTCACTTTAAGTAGAAAGTGCATAGGGAATATAGAATGCTTTAGAATCTAGACTTTTTTTTGCAATATAATCTGTTACAACTCATTGTTTTCTGTACATAATTTAGAAATTGGCCAGGCACAGTGGCTCATGCCTGTAATCCCAGCACTTTGGGATTCCGAGGCAGGTGGATCATGAGGTCAGGAGTTCGAGAGCAGCCTGGTCAATATGGTAAAACCCCGACTCTAGTAAAAATACAAAAATTAGCCAGGCGTGGTGGTGTACACCTGTAGTCCCAGCTACTTGGGAGGCTGAGGCAGGAGAATCGCTTGAACTCGGGAGGTGGAGGTTGTAGTGAGCCAAGATTGTACCACTGCACTCCAGCCTCGGCGACAGAGTGAGACTCCATCTCAAATTATTGAATTCCTAACCCCTCAGATAGTGTTTATACAACAATACATGAGTTTCTTTTTCTCCACATCCTCATCAACACTGGCTATCTTTTGACTTCTTAATAATGGCCATCTTAACAGAAAACTTCTTTGCTCTAATAAATGAATTTAATGAAGTTGCAGGATACAAAATTGATAAAAATCAATTCATTTATATACTCTAACAATGAACTATTTGAAAAAGATATTTAAAAAACAATCCATTTTACAATAGCTACAAAAAGATTAAAACACTTTGGAATAAATGTAACCTAGGAAGTAAAAGACTTATACACTGAAAACACTAAAATATTGTTGAAAAGATGAATAAGACACAAATAAATGAAAAGACATTCCATATTCATGGATCAGATAATCTAATTTTGTCAAAATGTCCATACTACCCAAGGTAATCTGTGGATTCAATGCAATCTTTGTCAAAACCCCAACGGTATTTTTCCACAGAATTAGAAAAAACAATTCTCAAATTCATATGAAACCATAAAAAACCCCCAAATAGCTAACGTAATATTGAACAAGAAGAGCAAAGCTGGGGGCATCATACTTTCTGATTTTAAGTTATATTACAAAGCTATAGCGATCAAAACAGCATGGTACTGGCATAAAAATAGACACATAGACTAATGGAATTGAATAGAAAGCTCTTAAATAAACTCATGCATATACAGTCAACTAATCCTTAACAGAGGTAGCCAAGAAGACCCAATGGGGAAAGGATGGTCTCTTCAATAAATAGTGTTTAAAAAATTGGATATCTACATGCAAAAAATAAAATGGATTCCTATCTACTACCAATACGAAAATCAAATCAAAATGGATTAAAGATTTAAATATTAGACCCAAAACTGTAACACTCCTAGAATGGAAAAACTCATGACATTAGTGTTGACAATGTTATTTTTTGGGTAGGACACAAAAACACAGGCAACAGAAACAAAAATAAATAAATGAGACTACATCAAATTAAAACTTTTCTGCACAGCAAAAGAAGCAGCCAACAAAATGAAAAGGCAGCCCACAGGTGATTGCAGGGAGTGTTAAGCAAAAAAGGGAGTGACTGCTAATGGGTACAGGATTTCTTTTCTGGGGTGATAAAAATGTTCTAAAATTGATTGTGGTGAAGGACACATAACTGTAAATATACTAAACACAATGTATTGTATAATTTAAATGGATACATTGCATTGCATGTGAATTATATTTCAATAAAGCTGTCAATAAAAAAGTTAAAACATTTACATTATATGCCTTCCAAAGTACCCTGATTTTTTTCCTACAAATTGTCTCTCTTCTACAGCTGAATTCAATTTTGAATGCTGAAGCCTACTATTGATGTAGATTTTACTTTTTTGTTTTGTTTTGTTTTTGAGAAAGGGTCTCACTCTGTTGCACAGGCTGGAGTGCAGTGGCACGATCTCGACTCACTGCAACCTCCAACTTCCAGGTTCAAAGGATTCTCGTGCCTCAGCCTCCGGAGTAGCTGGGATGACAGGCGCCCACCACCATGCCCAGCTAGTTTTTCCTTTCTTTCTTTTTGTATTTTTAATAGAAGTGGGGTTTTTCCATATTGGCTAGGCTGGTCTCGAACCTCCTAGGCTCAAGTGATCTACCCGCCTCTGCCTCCCAAAGTGCTGGGATTACAGGCATGAGCCACTGCAGCTGGCCAGATTTTACTTTGTTCACATTTCCTAAAAAATACTTGCACCCAGTTGTTTTTAATTGATTGTTTCAATCCGCAAGGAGTTTGAAATATAGACAATATTAAATCTTTCAAAGCAGAATAAGTTAACCAGTATTTAGTAATTTTCTCCCCTCTACCATTTGGGAGAATTCATGTAAATATGTTTCTGGAAACTTCCTACCCTATTCAAACTTAAATTTTCTACCTGAACTGGATAATTTTCTACAAGAGTGTATTATCATTGAAAAAAAAAATTATGTAGTCATGTTCTTGAATTACAAATATTAAATTTTTGTTTAATGTATTCTTTTGGTTTATCTTATCTGCTTTTTCTTGAAATTCATCAGGCATGCTTTACATGTATCTGGAACATATCTTATATCCTGCTTGTAGTGAAATAATTTTATGTTGCCTTGGCATCCATTCTGAATATAGGTTTAATTTTCTTATACCAGAAGCAGGGATTAGTCACCTTTGACACAGTTTCCAGTTTTTCATCTCCCAGTTGCTCAGTGTGGCCCACCCACATATCTGCTTTGTACAGCCATCTCCTGGTAACGATCTCCCTGTAGGACATAAAGATACAGCACGTTTGACTCACCCCACTTATTCTACCCTCAACAGGGACTGTGCAGATATGCTGCAGTGACCATTACGTTACAGTGCAACCCCAGGGAACTCATGCCTGCTTTCTCTAACTCCACCAGTTGGAATGGAAATCTGATTTGGTAGTATCCTGGGCCCCAATCAATGCCTTACTGTGTAGGTCTTCTCTATTTGTCACTCCCTTCTCACTGGTTTGACAACCTGCCTGTGGGTGCCCCTCTTCTCTCTAGGATCTATGAATAATGAACTGCTTTTGTTTCTTCATGTGTTTTTGTTGTATTGTCTTCCCTGTGCCTCACCTAACTGATACACATAGACCTAACTTTCCTCCCAGTCAAAGCTCTCCTAAAGAGTGGCTACCTTGGCAGGAATAAACTGAACAGAAGTCACACAAGAGCCTCAAGGGCAGTTGCCAGTATAAACAAGTTTCCTATGAAAGGGACATCTGGCATGGGTCAGATACCTAGGCATTAGGCTATCTGCAAGGATAAAGAAGTGTCTTGTGAAAGGCACAGTGTAAATAGCCACAAACAATGTCCTGGAACCTAATTAGGGCAGGGCTAGAGTTTACACTCCCTCTGCAGAGAAAAAATCTCAAGATCACATTAAACAGAAATACAACACTGATCAATCAGATACATATTCTGCTGGAAATTGTAGCTCTAAATCCATTTCCTATTCATTTTCCTCATAATTTATCCGTTTTCTCTAGCACGTTATTCTATGATCCAAATAACTTTCTCTTATCAATGATTTTTGATGTCTGCTTATTGATCATAATATAAACATTTTTAAAAATTTTTCTAACTTCTGGGGAAAAGAATATAAATAATAGATCAAGATTTTTACTTAAAATTCATGGTATTTAAAAGCAATGTATATGAAATGTACTAAATTTTAACAATAAATTTTAGTGTTAATTTAAATAACATACAATGTCTATAATATAGTGAATTATTTAAAAACATCTCTAATTTATATCTATGTAGCACAGTTTATTAACTGTAATGCATGTTATTTATTAAATAGTATTTCATGTTATAATAGAGGTACTTTTTAATTCAAGTTGTAGGCACAGCAATATCATTTTAGTAGGGTGACCATTTGGCCAATTATATAAATGGGATTAAAAGTCAAGTTCTGATTTAATATGAGTGAAGCCCAGGAATCTGTATTTTAACACATTTTGCAGACCATCCTGATATGTAGCCAAGGTTGAGAACCATTCAACAACTCCACTGGGTTGGTGGTACTAAACTGTCCTGACTGTTCTGTACCTGTGGGACTTTTCAAATAAAAATTAGAGTCTGGGGTAGGCTATGAAGCTCTCAGTTTCCTGGACATGCACACCAGGCATTTTATTTTAGTCCCCAAAAATTACCTTTATAATTCGATGGCATCCTATACTTTTATATTCTAGATTATGACATGACTTGGTTTAGAAAGGTTAATAGTGGACCAGGAAAGGACTGACCTATAAAACCAGGAGATCCAGTTGTAGGTAGTAGAAACTGGAGAGGAGGGTTTAGTAGCGTTATAGTTGAATGATCTACAATGATCATGGTATTAGGTCTTCACAGTAGAAAATGTACTGGACTTGCAATTAGAAGTCCTGAGTTTAAATCAAAATTTTTATACTGGCGTGCTCTGAAACCATGCATATAATAGTATGCTTATAATAAAAAGAAAGGATCTAGAACCAGCTGCCTAAAGTTCAAATGTTGGCTCTATAAATTGCTCTTTCTCCAAGTTACATGACTGCTATATGCCTCTATCACTTCATTTGTAAAATGGGAATGATATTAATAGTATCCAGCTCATAAAATTGTTATGAGGATTAGATGGGACGACATGCACAAAACATATAGACCAGTGCTAAGCACATTCTTAACAATTAATATTAGCTGTAGTTATTATTGTTCTCATTCATTTATAACTGGAATAACATCTATTCCTAGGTTGTTGTCAGGATTAAATGATTTGTTGTTCATTGGTCAATATCCATTATGTACCTACTACATGATGGGCATCATTCAAGATACAGTGTATAATATCAAGATGATGTGGACATGCCCTCCAGAAGCTAATAGAGGAGAAAAAACAAACACATAGTATAAACTGGTAGAATGCATGGTAGAAAGGGACCATGTGATAAAACAGGTGCAGATGAAACACTTCAGAAGTTCAGGGAAAGAAATGGTTACTTCCTAACGGAGCTATCAATAGTGGCTTGATGGATGGGCTAACATCAGCTTCAGGGCCTAAAGGGCTGCTAGGATTTGGAAATAAAAAATATAGAGGGAAAGCCAAAGCTGTTCCTGGCGGTCAGACAATGTGAGAAAAGTATGAAGGTAGGTAACAGACTGTGTACATAAAAATCATCATGTAAACTATAAAGTGCTCGTCATCACATTGTAAGGCTTTAAACTCGTGGATCCCACAGGAAAAAAAAAAATCATGGCCATGACTGCTTTCCAAGACAAATAGGAAACCAGAATATTGCATACTGGTTTCTGTAAGAGAGCTCAGATTTGTGGTTCATGAAGCACACTCAAATTGTAACAGTAGGTTATCAACCCAGACCTAACCTAGTTTGCCTTTGTTAACTGGGCCAATTCCCACAGTAGAGAGCAGGAGTAGAATTTGCTGACCTACGTGCTACCCATGGCCCACTCAGGCACATTAAAGGATGGGCATCCATTTTCAGTATTCCTAGCTGAGCTGCAGTTTACATTAGAGAGGAGAGAAAACTGCAGCCACTGTATTTCTTGGCAAGTTGCTTGAATAAAAATAGAGATCTGCTGACTAAGTATTCACTATATCTGCAGACATTTCCCAGCTGTGGAAATAAACTTTTTTCCCTAATTTTTCCCTTTTTGAATGTTTACTTAAATTAGAACCTCAACCTTCCACCTTCCAAAGAAAAGATAAAATTGGGGGGGGGGGAATTGGTGTTTTTAAAATACATTCATACTTAAATTTTAAAAATTCTGTATTTGTTCCAACTGTTCTTGACTGTTAATCCCAAAATATCTGCTTTCATTTTCAAGATAAAACAAGGGCTACATTTATTAGTCCTTGAGTCTACACATCAAAACATTTGTTTAATTATGAAAAGAGAATCTGAGCTCATATCATTACTTAATAAATATATTCTAGAACCATTGAAGATTTAGAACTATCTAGAAAGATTTTTGAGAGAAGGTATATTTTATTCATTCAACTAACACTTAAATACTTGCTCCTTTCAGACTTTATTCTAAAAACTCTGCATATATTAAATTCCTTAATTCTCAAAGCAGTCATGTGAGATTGGCCTTATTACTATCCACATTTTGCAGCTGAGAAAATTGTGGCATAGAGAGACTACATAACATGCCCAAGGTCACACAGCCAGTGAAGCTGCGTTAAGATTCACACCAGGCAGTCTAGGTCCAGGAGCCACACTCTTAACCACCTTACTATGCAACTCTTCTGTAAAAATGATGGTGTTAAGAACTGACGTACATTTACTTTAGAAAAAAAGAAACATCAATTCCAAATGGAGCCATAATCTCAGATTTTCTGCTTTTTTTCTTCTGTCTTAATTCATGATAAAAGTACTGACCTTTCTGCTTAGTGATAATATCATGCCCCAGAGGAGAGATATAAAATGCTCTTGCCTCCATGTGACAGTACTATTAACGCACTCTAGGATAACAACAGCCCCCAAACTAACAATAATATTGCAGATAAGGCATGTGTTTGTTGCACACATTCAATGAGATAACACAAGTGGACTTTCTTGTCAAACAGAAGGCAATTCATTCACATTAGCTGAATTGAAAGAGATTACAATACACGGTTTTCATAGTCCTTTTCATGTAAACTATTCCTTCTTTGCCAAGAAAAAAAACAAACAACCAACACACAAACAAAACTTTCATTTACCCAAACATGTATACTTGGATGCAGTGTGCTTAATTTCCTTATTATAAGAATGAGAGATACTGGGCATACCAAGCTCATAAAATTATAGACTTCAGTGATAATTTTCATGATTGTAGCATAGAGAGCAAGTATAATCTAGTACTTAAGAACATGGACTCCAGAACTCAATGGCATAAGTTCAAATCCAATTGGTGCATACTAACTATGCAGTCTAGCACAAGTTACCCAACTCTGTGCTAGTTTCCTTGTCTGTAAAATGCAGCTGATAAAAGCACCTACTTCATTAGTTTGTCCTGAGAATTAAGTGCACTAATCCATGTAGAACACTGAGAACATTGCCAGACACATAGTAACTGCTATATATACATCACGACAGCTACATGAAGGTTTTCTATTACTATAAATAAATGTGAAAAAGAGTAAGTCTATAAATCATCAAAGCACTTATAGTCTATTGAAAGAAGAAAAATTGGTTATGTGCTGGTACCTCCCAAGCATGATGGCTAAGTACTGAGACTTCAAAAAATGGAATAAAATTTCTAGCATTTGAAAGTGCACAGCCCTTGAGGGAAGTGAGCAAGCACAATGGAGAAGGAGAATGGTTACAGCTACTTTTAAGGGAGCAGGACCTTTTAAATTAAGGTCCTTCTATGTAAGGCCAGTAAAGGGATATGTAATGGTGGGACAGGAACAGCTACAGCTGAGGCTGAAGAAAGCATTCTTATTCTGTATTACATCAAGAGAAGAATGCATGATCAACAAGTACAACTGGGAAAGCCAGAGGAGAAGGCAGAGCTCAAGTTGTAGCAATGGTGCATGGACTTTTCTTAAGAACATGGGTAACCAATATTCTAAGTTATCTCCACACTTGAAAGGTAAATATCTGCACCTCATACAACCTTCGGTGAAGTCTGATATTCACAGAGAAATGCCGCGTCTCTTTGTGTTTTCTTTGCTCATTTTGAAGAAATCATGGAAAGGGCTGAGCGCCACATCCAGGATGATTTGTCATGGAACAGAGATAACACACATAGGACAATGAAACAATCTTGACTTGAATTAATTCAATGGAAACAAGGTAACAAAAATGATAGTTGATCAAGAAAGTCCTACATAGTAGGCCCTGAAAAAAATTTTACTGCTTGATGAATGAGTCAATGAATTCTGTATATTTTGCATGCAGAATCCTGAGGGAAGTATTGTCTATTATTTTAGAGACAAACTACTTGGAGGCCTTGATTCAGAAATATGACTCAAGAACTAATATGGATGTGAACTCTGCTATGGCTTTAGGAAACGTGGTAATTTTCCATCACAAGGACATATTATATTTGGTTTATATTTTGAGAATTTAAAATGTTTCCAAGGATTTTATGAAGTCCAACAGCATCTTTGGAATGGATATACAATAAAGAGATGAAGCTGGAACACATTTGTCCAGGTCATTATTTGAGGTTATTTATTCTTGAATCATGACAAACTGATAAAAGAAGAACAATGAATCACTTAGGTCAGGTCACAGAGTAAAACCTCAAGAAGGTCAAAATGGCAGTTTATTCATCTGACTAGTACAGGCAGCCAGTCTAGACAGGTCTAGATCTGAATATGGCTTTTGTTCAGAATTTATGAAAGTAAGCTGGGTCAATACAAATTTCAAACTGGACAATTTATCAAATAATAAATCAGAGAAGTATAATATTTTACTGAGCTATTAAAATGTTTTAAAATATGAGTTCCATGAACACATGGTCACATATAGTAGCAGAAAAAGCACTATGATTGAAGTCAGACAAGTCAGATGTAGGGTTCTGATTCTGCTACCTACAACTTCATGGCCTGAGGTGAGCTGCTTAATCCTTTTCTCACTCCTTTCTCTAATCTGACAAAACTAGGACTACTTCATAAATACATGACAAAGGTTGTCATCATGTTTTTATCATGCTCTGCTTCAAAATTAACAACAAAAAACAATAAGGCGTACGGACATTGTAACTTTTCAAAAACTGGGTTTAAAACCCTGGTTAAGGGCATGATGACTCTATCATTGCAAAGATTATGGAAAAATTCTGAATATTACTTGAGAAAAAGGTCAGTGGATTTCTATGAAAAATGAGTTACGTGTGTGAATATTTTTGATTAAAAAAATCTGTATTAACTCTCTCTTTGACCACACAGAAACAGCAAAACAACTTTGACGACTTTCTGCACATAAAACTTATACATGAGGCATCCAACACACTGTCAGTTGATGCCATTTGATGGCTAATGAAAGGCAAACGTTAGCCAAAGTTTACTTCTGGCCATATGACATAAAAGTAATTATAAACAGTAACAAAATCCTGCTGAAGTGCTTATTTGTAAACATAATTTATAGCATAACATTTCCCAAACTCTACTTTGTTCATCTCCTTTCCAAGTTTTCGTTTTTGTTTTCCCAATTAAATAACCCAAACCAGTGCCTACATGCTGAATTTGGAAATAAATATAGATCAGCCCCAGGACCTGCATGAAAATTAAATTCTTACATATTCACTTCTGTCATTGAGTTTAAATATTTGGTGTTGCTACACAAAATGCTTTTAATGTTTAGTTTTTATGAATTTTCTATTCACATTCCAATTAATCAAACATGATATTATGAAAGGATTCAATAACTGTGTAATAGCATATAAGTTGTAGACTTCATATGTGGATGTATCTAACTTAAGACCTATGGTTTCTAATAAAGACACCAGATGCTGTACATCTCTTGGCCATCTGGCTCTATCTGAATACTGTCATTTTTTTCACCTTTTTCCCAGAATGCGACTCAACCAATTAAAACCATTCTTGTTATATATTAAATTACAAATACTAACACATCATAGCTTTGAGAACTTAAACAAGATATCACCATGGCAAGGTTACCAAGTAAAAATGCTCAAGTAATATGTTTCAGATACACCAATGCACAGTGTACAGAAATGTCCCAGATTTCTTTCTTCCTTGATTATTCTATAACTCACAATGAAAACTTGTTTATACTTAAATTCTCCATTATGGTATATATAATGATAGATAAGTAAAGAATCTGTGAGATCTATTTCAACCCCTTCATTTTATGAGTCAATACAGACCAAATCCCCACAATTAAGCAATATAACCATGTAACAAACATGCACATGTACCCCTGCATCTAAAATAAATTTAAATTTTTAAAAAACCTAGCCAGGAGCTACAACTTGTCTTCTGTTTTTCCATGAAACCATTGTTAATTTCCATACTGATTTGATGAGAAAATAGTCAATAAGGACATGGAATAATAAAATATTTTTCAATGAGACATTATTCAGCTTTTAAATATGATAAAGAAGGGGCACTCAATAAATGAGCTCTTTCCTCCATTTTTAAAAGTCATTGTTTCAAGTACTCTATCTCATGTCCTGCCACGTCCCACCAAGAATGTTGGTGCAGGGAAGTAGAAAGACTTGGGAACAAATTAGTTCTTCCAGTGAAACTTGTAAAACAGTGAGAAGGAGAGCTACGTGGGAAAGTGTTCATGGGTATGGTTTCCAGCAGTCAAATCCACGCTTTTCTGAGAAAGAGAGAGACAAGCACTCCCCTACATCTTCCTGACTCAAGTCAGTCAGTCTCAGCTGCAGTCACACAAACCTCACATTCACGTCCAATAGCCATTCCTATAGTGAGCAAAAAGCTGTAGCTGAGTGTGGGTCAGTGTAAAAAAGCAAAAAAAGGAAATCTTCATAGAAGATTTTACAGATGAGAAATTTACATCTTTCTCATGGGAAGAAAGAGAAAATCCTATGAGTAAGGGGAAATTTCACTAGGGAGATAGGTCTAAAACTAATTGTTGAGCCCTAAATTGCTGGCAGTACCTTTCAGTTCTATTAATTTCAGTAAATTTTATCTGCAGTTGGCAGAATCATTGCTGCTACCCATTTGATGGTTATAGTTGCTGTGGGTGACATTAGCCCATTGCCATCATAACAGATGTTAAGCTGCCTGAGAATGCTGTCATTTCACTGGAAACAGATCACTCATTACAAGGCAAGGAAGCAAACATAGATTTTGCTCTGTTCAGCTTCTGGGTAGTGAAAGACTAACAGTTCCCAGAGTGCTAACAAAACAGCTAATACAGATGCGACAAGAGTACTTCTGCATAGGAAGTATTACAATCCATCTAAAGTAAAAGAATGACGGTCTACCAAGCTTCAGATACATGCAAAATGGTTGGAAAAAAATGCCTTACTGGGCTATGGCAGGAGGTATAATCATTGATACTAATTGCGAGTTTGAAGTTCACTGATAGCAAGTCACTAATTTAACACAGATCAATGTAAGGATTTGTAGTTTTTGCCCTTGAGGATATGACCTAGTAAAAAATAATAATTAAAACTTAACAGTAACAGAGGGAAGTTCCTAGTGAGGCAAATAAGAGAGCAGTCTCTAAGGGTTGGGTTAGTCAGGGAAAATTTCCTGGAGACGCTGCTGTTTCAAGCACAGGTTGGATTTTTCACAAGCCTAGGAGAACAGGGAAGATTCCAAGGCAGGGAAAGTAGCATAAACAGAGGCAGTGAAGACAGGCAAACATTGAGTGTTCAGAGTACAGTGAGTAGACTTGTTTAGCAAGAGTGAATAATTCATATAGGGAAGCAGCAGGAGCCAGTGGGAATAGAAAATTCATGCTGGATTATGGAAGTCCAGGACTGCCAGACTTGGTTTGGAAGAATGAATTGTCCAAATATATCTTAAGGCTGAGAGTTCTGCATGGATGGCATTTGTTTAGGTTTATCTGAAGGAGGTATTAGAGTTCAGGACAAACAGAACACCTGTAAACGCTGATATTATGTTTGCTCTGTTCAGAGAGGTTAATAAATTCTGAAAATGAAAACGCCATTAGCTATTTGCCCAAATAATTCTTAGAAATATATATATAATTTTTATTGCCAGGCATGGTGGCTCATGCCTGTAATCCCAGCACTTTGGGAGGGTGAGGCGGGCCGATCACCTGAGGTCTGGAGTTCGAGACCAGCCTGACCAACATGGAGAAACCCCGTCTCTACGAAAAATACTAAATTAGCCAGGTATGGTGGTACATGCCTGTAATCCCAGCTTCTTGGGAGGCTGAGGCAGGAGAATCGCTTGAACCCGGGAGGTGGAGGTTGTGGTGAGCAGACATCATGCCATTGCACTCTAGCCTGGACAACAAGAGCGAAACTCCATCTCAAAAAAAAAAAAAAAGAAAAGAAAAGAAAAAAAATATATATATATATAGTGTGTGTGTGTATTCAGAATTAAGACTATGTAAAATATTTTTCTCTCTAAATACTTTATTAAAACATCATTTATTTTCAGAAACAAACTGAAGTTATAAACACTGAAGGAAAAGTTGATATATGCTTAGTTAAGATTCTAAGTAAAACTGTCCTAAAATTTCTTTAGGAAGGCCTAGCTATTGACAAAACAATCAAAAAGAAAGTGAAAAATTAGTCACTTAAACAATAGTTTGAAAGACTATTTGGCAAAAATGGAAACATTTATGATATAAATATATATTAAAATGCAGCATAGAAAATGATACATATGCAACTGTAAAAATATTGAAATGCAGACTAATACTAAAAATAAATGTATACATTTAGAAGATAGAGTTATGGGACTATAGACTATCTTTGTGTTTTAAAACAGATACTTTCCAGTTATTTTTTTCTATAATTTGAAATAATAAATCAAGGCAAATAGGTTGATAATTTTAATCATCATGTTGGAAAATGGACAAAGGATCTAAAGGGACTTAGAGTCTAGTCCCTAGATTGAGAAAACAAAGCTGTCTGTCATGGTTATCTGGTTTTCATACCACTGCTCCCAAGGCTGCGCCCAGGACAGACATCACTAATCAAACTTGACCTTCTTTCCTTATCTTCACAGAATTCCCAGGAACTACTATCCATATCTCACAATCTTCTCACAAGATGAAATCCCTGTGGCATCCACAGCCAATATATAGCTCTCTGTAGCAGATACTGGGGAGAATCTCTGATTAAAAAACAAAACAAAACAAAACAAAAAAAACAATAAAAGCAGCAGATACCAAAATCCCATTTATCTCTGAATCCAGAGCTTCATTTCCCTTAGACCAAGACTTGTCTTAAATAGATTTGTCAAATTCCTTTCTGGGCATAATTAAGCTAAGCAAAATTCTGGCAAGTACAAATCTAACTTAATTTTAAACATTTTGGAGAAAATATAATGAAAATACAGTAAGGACTGCTTGATAAATTCTATGTTTCATTTGCTTTGCCCATATAGCTTCCATTCCTTCAGTGAACAATTTATTCAGGTAAAATATGCATATGCGGTTATCACTGACATGACATTTAAAAAGCATTTGAAAATTTCTTCCAGTGTGTAAATATCTGCTAATGGACGTTGCTTCAATGTAGGGGTAAAAAAATCTTCTTTATTGTTGTTGTTGTTGCTGTGTGTGTTTAACCTTTAAAACTACCCTGATATATTTAACACTTTCTTTTGTTCAAATACCTTGAGTTGATTTGTTTTGCCTGAGCTGAAAATCTCATCCAGGAGAACAGGAGGTGAAGGTTGCTTTGTGTGGTGGCCAGGACACATTTTTTGGGGGGGAAAACAATGACTACATTCTGTCCTGATTATTGCTACCTGCACTCCTACTCCCCTTCCACTGTTCCCATAGGATCCCCTTGAACCATGTTCTTGCAATGTATCTGAATGTTCTGTCCAATGTTACTAAGCATAAAGGCAAGAATTACGGATGAGTGAAAAGACATGCCTGGGTGAAAATCCTTGGTGAAATTTTCTTTCTTACTATAGGAGGGAAATACTGCAGGGACCAAACGTAGACAGCATTCAACAACAGCAACTCTCTAAAACACAGTTGTGCCTTCATACCAGTGGATTCGCTCTTCACAAGGCCTAATATGAGTGGTCAGTCTTTGAGGTGCTGGATTGGCACTTACTCATTTTCATGGCTCATACTTGCTACCTCTGTTGCCGGGTCTGTGCCGCAGACCCTGGCTGATGGATGAAATTAGTACTCAGACACAGGTATGCAGTGTAACAGCAGGTAGATGACTGCCTGGCTCTAGTGGCCTGAGAGCAGCCCCGAGAAGCTGCAGCTGCTTGCTTTTATTCAGTGCAGGCAGAATGCCAAAAACCTGGAGCCAACACAACCTGTAGGTAATTAACATTTATTGTTCCCCTTTCAGGTGTGCAGATGATCAAAGGTCAGTTCCTGGTCAACATAAGTAAACAAGCCTGTTTAAGATAAATTCCCCCACATTCCCTTGTACCTACTCCTTGCCCTCTGCCTCAAGGTTATAGAACAGCTGCCTTCAGCTATTCTCCCCTGGGGCTCTGCAGACTCTTCCCACCTTTCAGAAGGTTTGTGTCCTTTCCCTGCAGTTTTTCCCACCACTCTGACCGATGCCCCACACACTATACTATCCGCCAAGAGCTTCTCACACAAATTTAATTGTTCTTCTCCTTCACCTCTTTGCCTTTTGGTGTTTGCCTCTGTTATAGCACTTATCTCAATTCATAAATCACTAGTATGCAAATTCCTTGAAAGTAGGGAATGTATTTCAGTAATTGTTGCAATCCCAGCAGACTGCACAGTGCTTAGCACATAGTAGACATTCAATAAATTTTCACATATTGATTAAGGAATTACATTTCTGGGTCATATATGAAAATTGGCAGAGCTCCCTTAAGGGGATATAGGACCCAGGGTACATGGTGCAGTGTTCCTCCAAATGTTTATACTCAGGTGAAATCAGAACTATGGAGGGATAGCAAGGGAAACTTTGAGTAATACATATTATTAAAGAAAAAATTATTCAAACACACACTTGACAACCTGGAGGTATGGGATAGAGAAGGAGGAAATGAAGATATGTGTGATAAATTCCTACAGTAGACTGGAAGTATATGTATGTGTGTAGATGTTTTTGTGTGAGCAAGTGCCTGTAGGATTGGGGATAAAATGGAAACTTGAATATTATTCTATGAAACTTAGTTATAATTTCATGGACAATAAAAAGGTTGTGAAAAATTTTTAGCTAAAGAGTAATAAGCCCAGACTATACTTTAAACCACTGGTTCTTAAGTAGGGATGGTATTGCCTTCCTTGTCCCCTCACCCACACCTCAGGGACATTGGCAATGTCTGAAGATATTTCTGGCTGTCACAAATGGGAGTGTTGGTGCTACTGGCATCTAGTAGGTAGAGGTCAACACGACTGCTAAATATTCTACAATGTACAGGGTAGGTTCCTTCCCATAAAGAATTTTCTAGGCCAAAACAGTATGTGCTGAGGTTGAGAAACCCAACTTTGGACCAACATTTCACAGAAAAATATTCATAAACATTACTCCCTTGAAATGTAACTTGATAAACTGTTACATTTAGGCAAAAGTGAAAATGCTGTTTACAATTTATCATTTTTTTCATTCAAATTATATTTACTAAGCAACTTCTATTTGATGGACACTGTGTGCCCATTCCAGAAATATAACAAAAAAGGCAAATAAAATTATTACCACATGTAAATTTTATATGGAATTTTCATAAAGTAAATTAACATGCTACAGGCTGCGAAAAGTCCTGTCATAAAGAGATATATTTTAGTTTGTTTAACCCAGCATTTCCTAATAACATTTCATCACAATTCCCATTAAAAAATTTCTTTTATTAACATTCCTCAAAATTGTCAGTATTTAAAACACAGTTCAAGGGACATAGCTTTAAGCCTATGAAGTGGGTATCAGTATACAAGATCACTGGACAGCCTGAATCCAGAATGCAGAGAGGTAAGCGAGGGCATTGTAATAGTTATAAAAATTAATAGCAATGGCCTACAAATAGAACATTAGTGGTGGAAATGTTGAGGAGAAGATGGATAGAAAAGATACTTCGGAAGTAGAAGCAACAGAATTAAATGGCTAGGTGGCAAGGCAGAAATGAATAAAAGATGATTCTGAATATTTTAGCCTGGAACTTTAAGTCCTGTTTTCAACATTTTGAGATAAAAAATACACAGACAGTGAAAAATATAGGCTTGGAGATTAGGAATAGAGATTGGGAAAATATTTATAATGTAATCCTTGGCTTTAAATTTGATTTTCCAGGGTGAATGGGTAGAGGATTAGATATAAGACAAGCAAGATCAGAACATTAAGGGGCGCTGACATTTAGAGCGTGGGTGAATAAAAAGTCGCTGAAACAGTGAAGAAACAGACAAAGGAAGAGATCTAGGGAATGCTGTGCTGTAGTAAAGGATCTTGGTAGATTCCTTTCTCTTTGTTCATGAATGATGACATGGCAGAAGTAAGGCTTATATCTCTGACTTTGTTTCAATTGCATGAAGTGGCTCCTCCCTGGACCCTGCTGTTGTGTACTACTGTTCTTATGGTGTACCATTCAGTATTACACGATTCTTCACTATAGTGTTTATCTATGTCTTTTTTCCCCCAGATTTTCAATATTTATGTTTAAAATAGTTTTTCAATATATTTTAAATGACAAATCATAGTTGTATATACATTTATGGTGTACATTGTGATGTTCTATGTATACAATGTAGAATGGCTAAATTGGGCTAATAAACTTATGTATTACCTCATATTCTTATGTTTATATTATGGTAAGAACACTTAAAATCTACACTCTTAGAAGCTGTCAATAATAAAATACATTATTATTAACTATAGTAACCATGTTTTACAACAGATCTCTTGAATTTCTCTTATCTAACTGAAATTTTGTACACTTGGACTAACATTTCCCCGGTCTCTTCCCCAATGCGTGCACCCCACTTCCCCAGTGGCTAGTAACCATCATCCTACTATTTGCTTCTATGATATCAAATGTTTAGATTCTACATATCAATGAGATCATGCAGTATTTGTCTTTCTGTGCCTGGCTTATTTCACTTAGCGTAATGTCCTCCAGGTTTATCTATGTTGTCTCAAATGACAAGATTTCCTTCTTTATTTTAAGGCTGAATATTATTCTGTTGTGTACACACACCACTTTTTAAAATCTATTCATCTGTTGATGGACACTTAGGATTTAAATTTGATTTTCAAGGGAAACTGGGTAGAAAAATTGGAGACAAGACAAAAACGATCAGAAAATTAAGGGGCATTGACATTTAGGGTATGTACGTCTTGTTCTTTTTTTCTCCATATGCATTACCCTGCATCTTTCTTAAGCCTGGTACGAACACATACCCAGGCAGTTAGAGAAGTTTTCTACCAACTGCACTACTCTTTTCTTTGACATTCTCGTTTTATTCCATTTTCACTTTCCACAATTTTGAACCTTCAGTTTTCCTCGAGCTAGTTCACTTTTAAGGGGACTACATCTGGCTTATCAGCTTAATGCATGTTCTGTTATCACAGTTTAAGTATGGAAAAAAAATATTAAGCACAACTGTTAACTTTGGCCTGTGTTGAAAGGTTATCATTTTCTTGGCCTAGCTGGAGCACTCAAAGCTGTTCATTTGAATTTTAAAACATTCTTGATAGTTGTCTTCACTGAATAAGCCCTGAGTCACACCCAGTCTTCTTGTAAATTAGATTGTTGGTGTTGCTGTTGTTTTTAAAATATCAAATCAAAATTTATATTTGACCATCTATGAGCCCCATTGATCTCATCTGTAAAATGCAGATTGTGGTTTGATACAAATACCTACTTCCAAGAGTTATAGAGAAAATCAAACAAAATTATATATGAGAGAGGGCTTTACAAATAGAAAAGTATTGTAAAGCCTTACTTGTTGATAGCATCTTCATTATCATCATCATTTTACATTTATCTTAACTGTGATCAAGTTCATGTTAATTCTAGTCACATAAGTGAAACTGGAACTTCAGAAAGTTCACCCAGTACATAGTGTACACTCAAGATCTGCAAATCTGATTCCTGAGATTACACCAGTACTTCACTCTATTAGGAAAAAAAAAATCTGTAATATAGGTCCTGATATGCTCCTCTATAGCCAGGGACTGCTAGTTGGCTACAAACTAGTCTTAGCCTCCTAGGACATTTAAAGGGAATGTTTTTTTCCTTTCAATCAATGAATTTGTTATTTTCTCAAGTACAAAATAAGCTCATGCTTGCTTTTTACCTGCCCCACTGAAAAGCACAAATTTGGGAAATCAGAGACCAAGACTAACTAGAATTAAAAATGAGTCAGAATATTCTACCACATACTAGTTGAGTGAACCTAAACAAGTAACTTAATCTCTTTGTGCCTCAATTTTGTCATGACCATGAGCCTGATGACAACACTTACCTCAATAGGTCATTGAGAAGATCAAAATGATTATCAGGCATATGGCACAATTTCTGCCTAATGTTGACATTTTATATTTGGTAATAGCAATATCATTATTTTAAAAAATGAATTTGATTCCAGAACCTCCTCTGCTGTTGCCTGCTCAAACAAAATACCAAAATTAAATTTTATTGTCATGTCTGCCACATTACCTTTCCATTTCTTCCTACTACTTAGCAATTCCTTCCAGGCCGAGTCTCTGTCGTTATACACTAGACTTGAGCTTACACATAGATACACACATATTAAGCTCATGTTGGGCCCAGAGCACATTTCCCTATCTTGTTAGTAAGCATAACAAACTTCCTGGATAAAGGAGTCCAAACTTTTGATCTATAGTATATAACTTTTCCAAATGATTTGCTTCTCCCACACACAGTTACATTATTCCTTTGCTCTATGCTTTCAGAAATTTATTGGTACCTATCAATGGAAAGGGCATATTTTACAAAATTACACATGCCAAGAGCAACTTTAATTTTGGGAAGAGATGTATTTTTTGCCCGTAACATTGTGCTATCACAAAGGACAAGTTGCAAATACTTTTATTTAGGAATCATCACTGTAAGAACTAGAAGCATGCTTCAGAAATATTTGCCACTGGAAACTGCAGTGGTGTGTCTAAGAGCAGAATTTCTATGTGTTTTAAATTCTCCCTTGAGGCTGGACAGAAAGAAAAATTATTCATAAACTTAGTTTTTATACAAAGGGATATACAGTAAAACCATTGAATGCACTTTACAGAAACGTTAAAATGCTAAATTTTAAAAAGCAACAATGGATAAACTATAGAAACACAGCATTGCAAGATAGTGAATCATGCAATTCATATGTGTTTTTTCAAAATAAAAAAGAATTTAAGACTATAAAATGACATTTCTGTATTCTACAGGCATTCTATGAATTATTAGTGGTAAGCTTAGTACTAAAATCAAGTTTATTTCTCAATTTAATGAATCGGTCACCTGCTATATATTGTTGTCATTTTATAACTCAGGGAAAATGGCTTTTAAGATTTGCATATTCAAATAGTTAGACAAGCTGTGATATAGTAATGCAATAGATGAATACCTAACTCTTAAATGACAAGAAGGTGAATAGTAGATTACATGGAAATTTCTATACAAAATAGTAGCCACTGATGGAATAAAAATACAACATAATCCAGAAACACTATGTACACCATTCAAAAAACATGTTTTCACATTTATAAAGATTGGAAGATTATGCTGGAAAAGTTTTGCATTTGACATTTTCAATTCTTTTGATAGATCACTGCTTTGCTGCACAATTTATAAATGAAAACTAATTTGTCATCTTTGAAGAAAATTATAAAATCACAGGATTAAAAATTAATTTTAAGATTATCTAGTCAAATATCCCTTTACCCACTTCAAACCATAAACAATCAGCTTTAGTATCCCACGTGTCACAGGTGATACAGGAACATAAGCACTAATCTGCACTATATTAAAAAATAAATTCTGACCACTATAATGGGAGAACGAATCTTGATGTGCTGCTCTCAAGAAAATGTAGACATGGGTCCATTTGAAAGGAAATAGAAAAGAAAAAGATCTATAAAATCATTGGGATTGAGTGACTGCAAGAATTTAGTAAAAAGATCAAAGAAGAGATAACAGATGCATCTGACTAAATAATGACTGAGAAGCTGCTGTGCAAACTGTCTACAGGAATTAAAATTCTAATAAGAGATGGAAATTATAGAGGCAATTTGAATGGTATAATGAAAAATAATGGGATTAAATTGGGAAAGGTACATTGGTACCTGAAATAGAAAATAAGCCCCCAATTTTCAATGGATGAACTATATGAGAATGGGAAGTAATATTAGGGAGGCAGTAAGATCCTTTAATGCCCAGCACGCATCCACATGATATAGTTCAAAGCTCCAGAAAACAGAAGCACTGTACAGTTTGAAAGGGGACAAAATGACCTGGGACATGTTTGATCTTCCTTTTCTCTAATTCCTTCTCTTGAGTAACCCATTTGTCTAAAGTGACCACAGCTATCTTTTCATTTTGTCTTTCATTGCCTAACCTATCTGGAAAAAGCAGATATCCCTTTCTGACTCTGTGAGCAAACAAGCAAACAAAACTCAGAAGAGTCAAATACATCGTAGAAATCAGAAGGTAATTTAACTAAAGCTTTTCTTTTACCTACAGCATGTTATTCTTCCTTAAATTGCTAATAATCTTTCTATTTCTCATGTATAAAATGAATATACGAATTCTTCACCATCAAAGCTCAATGAGTATAATAGTCACCCTATTTACTGAATGCACTAAAAGGCTTTTAAGATATGCCAGGGGTTTGCTAGTTACCTACCACCGAATTCATTCTCCCCTTTTTCCTAACAGGAAAGAATCTCTTGTAACTAGAGTTGGCCAATGGTATTTAGATAAAGTTGTTGAGTGGTGTTTCTGAGAACTAACTTAATAGGGAAGTATTTCTGTCTGCCTATTCCCCTATTTCAGTGTTTCAGCCTAGAATGTCAGTATGATAGCTAGAACTGCAGAAGCCATTTGGGAACAAGAAATTTGCACTGTTGATGTAATACCAGTAATCAAGTATCTTAACATTGCTCATAATATGAAAAAAAAAAACTTTTGCATGTTTTAGTCATTGCAGTCAGTACTGTCACCAGCAACCAAACACAATTCCCAACGACTATACTAGGACTACTACATAGTTATCATCCTGGGGTTTATTCTCATTATAATCATTAGTTTTACACTTCTTATGTCCAATATCTTCTTTTTTCATTTTATTGTTGCATAATCACAAATAATTTTTCATCTTAAAAAATAATTTATGACCAAGACCTTGCATTTTATCTTTTATTTTTCTTAGTCTTATTTGTCACTTTGGCTGGTATTGACGGCATTAAGATGATTATTTTGAGTTTTTCATTAGGCTGTTTAGAGATCTCCATTTCTCTAGGGTCAGTTACTGAAAATATTTTCATTTCTTTGGTGGTGTCATGTTTCACTGATTGTTTGTGATACTTGTAGCCTTGCATTGGTGTCTGCACATTTGAAAAAACATGCACCACTTCCAATATTTAAAAAATTGGCTTCAGCAGATAAAGTCTTTCAATAGTCAACCCGGTCAGAGATTCTGGGTGGGATAGCTGGCAAGATCAGGGAAGGCAGGACCAGTGCCAGGCTCTGCATGTAGGCAGGCCTGGTGCTAGGCTGAGAATTGACTTCCAAATCCAAAATCATTGTCCTCAAAACGTTAAGATATTGTTCCATTGTCTTCTACAATCCTATGTCACTGTCTGGAAGACTTATGCTAAATGTTTTATTATTTCTTTGTAGATTTTTTACTGTTTGGTTTGGTCTCACATTTTTTTTAGATACCTCTTGATCATCTCTAAATTCTTGGTATAATGACATCTTATGAGAATTTGCCTAGGATTTTATGTCGCTTCATCCATCATGCTCACAACTCAGTGGGCCCTTTCAATCTGTGAAGTTTTATCTTTCTTCAACACTGGAATATATTTTTTAATTTCTTTGCTACTTTCTATCCTTCCCCAACTTCTCTGTTCTTTCCGGAGCTCCCAATTAGATGATTGTTGGTTCTTATAGATTGGTTTTTAATGTCTTTTACGTTTCCTATAATATATTCTACTTCATTTCCTGTTTTCTCTATGTTCTGAAAGATTTTGTCAAATCTTTCTCCAACTTTTATATGGAATTTAAAAAATTTTTGATAATATATTTTTAATTGTTCTGAGCTGTTCCTTGCCTCTGATTTTTCTTTTAACTTACATGCCTACTCTTATTTTATGAATGCATGTCTTATCAAATCTTTCTGAAAAAACAAACTAGACATTTTTGAGTTATCTTCTCTTCCCTGAAAAATATGTGCTTCTTATAGAATCAGATGTTTTCTTTATCTTGGTCCCTCTCATCTGTTAGTTTTCTAAATTTCTTGATGATTGTTGGTTTTCTGCTTATAGAGTTTTGAAAGACTTGTTGGTTAATTCAGATGATAATAATCTCCTTCATTGTCTGCAGTCACTATTATGAAAGAGTGAACTAATTCCCATTTCTATTCATGTGGGCAGACTAATTCTCCGGCAGGCAGGGCAGAGTAGATTAAACAAGGTGGTTGTTTCTACTTTCACCAACTTCCCACTGAGATCTCCAGCCCCTGCTAGAGATAACTGATTAATGTCTTTGAAGAGTATTTATCCAGGTTTACTTGAGGGCAAATGTCATTACTTAGAGAAGGATCAAGGCAGTGAGAAGAGGGGTGATAACATGAAAGGCAGACCAAACTACACATCTTTTTGCAAGCAGCTCTTCAGTTGAAACCCTTGACTTATATTCCTCTTCTCACTTCCATTGTCCGTTACTACTGACTCTGGAGAACGGCACTGGGAAGAGGAGTCCCCTCATCCACTCGTACCTTCTTTCGTGAATGCTCTAAGCCAAAGTTCACTCTACTCAGTATATGTGCTGCCGAAGCGAGCACGAAGTTCAGTCTACTCAGAATTAGCTGTCAATATGATCCCCTGGCCTTCTCATTCTCCCAAAATTTAACACCATCTTTGTTCACTAATTCCTCATTTCCATCTAAATGTCTACCATATTCTCATTGTCTTTCTTCAATTCTTTTTTATTTTTATTTTTTCCCATAAATTATTGGGGTGCAAGTGGTATTTGGTTACATAAGTAAGTTCTTTAGTGGTGATTTGCGAGATTTTGGTGCACCCATCACCCAAGCAGTGTACACTGCACCAAATTTATTCCTTTTATTCCTCGCCCCCCTCTCACTCTTCCACCCAAGTCCCAAAAGTCCATTGTATCATTGTTAAGCCTTTGCATCCTTATAGCTTAGCTCCCACATATCAGTGAGAACATACAATATTTGGTTTTCCATTCCTGAGTTACTTCACTTAGAATAATAGTCCCCAATCTCACCCAGGTCACTGCAAATACTGTTAATTTATTCCTTTTTATGGCTGAGTAGTATTCCATTGTGTGGGTGTGTATATATATATTCGTTTTTGACCCAATGCTCTTTTAGGAGCAGGTTACTTAATTTCCATGTATTTGCATGGTTTGGAAGGTTCCTTTTGGAGTTAATTTCCAGTCTTATTTCACTGTGGTCTGAGAGAGTGCTTGATATAATTTCAATTTTCTTAAATTTATTGAGGCTCATTTTATGGCCTATCATATGATCTATCTTGGAGAAAGTTCCTTGTACTGCTTAATAGAATGTGTATTCTGCAGTTGTTGGATGAAACGTTCTGTAAATATCTGTTGAGTCCATTTGTTCCAAGGTATAGTTTAAATCCATTGTTTCTTTGTTGACTTTCTGTCTTGATGACATCTCTAGTGCTCTCAGTAGAGTACTGAAGTCCCCCACTATTATTGTGTTGCTGTCTGTCTCGTTTCTTGAGTCTATTAGTAATTGTTTCATAAATTAGGGAGCTCCGGTGTTAGGTGCATATATGTTTAGAATTGTGATATTCTCCTATTGGACAAGGCCTTCTACCATTATATAATATCCCTCTGTGTCTCTTTTAACTGCTGTTGCTTTAAAGTTTGTTTTGTCTGATATAAGAATAGCTACACCTACTCACTTTTGGTGTCCATTTGCATGAAATGACTTTTTCCAACCCTTTACTTTAAGTTTATGTGAGTTCTTATGTGTTAGGTGAGTCTCCTGAAGGTGGCAGATAGTTGGTTGGTGAGTTTTTATACATTCTACAGTTCTGTATCTTTTAAGTGGAACATTTAAGTCATTTATATTCAATGTTAGTATTGAAATGTGAGGGACCGTTGCATTCATTGCTCTCTTTATTGACTGTGTACTTTGGCTTTTTGGTTTTTGTTTTTGCTTTTTAACTTGTATTTTTGTTTTATAGGTCCTGTGTGATTTAAGCTTTAAAGAGGTTCTGTTCTGATGTGTTTCCAGGATTTGTTTCAAGATTTAGAGCTCCTTTTAGCAGTTCTTGTAGTGGTGGCTTGGTAGTGGCAAATTCTCTTAGCATTTGTTTGTCTGAAAAAGACTGTATCTTTCCTTCATACATGATACTTAGTTTTGCTGGATACAAAATTTTTGGCTGATAATTGTTTTGTTTGAGGAGGCTGAAGATAGGGCCCCAATCCCTTCTAGCTTATATGGTTTCTGCTGAGAAATCTGCTGTGAATCTGATAGCTTTCTCGTTATAGGTTACCTGGTGCTTCTGTCTCACAGCTCTCTTTCCTGTCTTAACTTTGGAAAACCTGATTACAATGTACCTGGGTGATGATCTTTTTGCAATGAATTTCCCAGGTGTTCTTTATGCTTCTTGTATTTGGATGTCTAAGTATCTAGCAAGGCCAGGGAAATTTTTCTTGATTATTCCCCAAAATAAGTTTTCCAATACTGTAGAATTCTCTTCTTCCTCAGGAACACTAATTATTCTTAGGTTTAGTCGTTTAACACAATGCCAGACTTCCTGGAGGATTTGTTCATATTTTCTTATTCTTTTTTGTTTGTCTTTGTTGAATTGGGTTAATTCGAAGACCTTGTCTTCAAGCTCTCTGAATTTCTTTCTTCTATTTGGTCAATTCTATTGCTGAGACTTTCCAGAGAATTTTGCATTTCTGTAAGTGTGTCCAATGTTTCCCGAATTTTTTATTGCTTTTTCTTTAAGCTATCTATTTCCTTGAATATTTCTCCCTTCACTTCTTGTATCATTTTTTGGATTTCCTCGCATTGGGCTTCTCCTTTCTCTGGTGCCTCCCTGATTAACTTAATAACTAACCTCCTGAATTCTTTTTCAGGCAAATCAGGGATTTCTTCTTGGTTTGAATCCATTGGTGGTGAACTAGTGTGATTTTTTGGGGGGGTGTCAAAGAGCCTTGTTTTGTCATATTACCAGGGTTGGTTTTCTGGGTCCCTCTCATTTGGGTAGGCTCTGTCAGAGGGAAGTTCTAGGGCTAAAGGCTGTTGTTCAGATTCTTTTGTCCCATGGGGTGTTCCCTTCATGTAGTACTCTCCCCCTTTTCCTATGGATGTGGCTTCCTGTGAGCCAAACTGCAGTGATTGTTGTCTCTCTTCTGGGTCTAGCCATCCAGCAAGTCTCCTGACTCCAGGCTGGTACTGGGGGTTGTCTGTACAGAGTCCTGTGATGTGAACTGTCTATGGGTCTCTCAGCCATGGATATCAGCACCTGTTCTGGTGGAGGTGGTGGGGGTGGGGAAGCAGGGAGGCGTGCAATGGACTCCGTGAGGGTTCTTAGCTTTGGTGATTTAATGCTCTACTTTTGTGCTGGTTGGCCTCCTGCCAGGAGGTGGTGCCTTCCAGAGAGCATCAGCTGTGGTAGTATAGAGAGGGACCGGCAATGTGTGGGGCCCTAGAACTCCTAAGATTATATGCCCTTTGTCTTCTGCTACTAGGGTGGGTAGGAAAGGACCATCTGGTGGGGGCAGAACTAGGTGTGTCTGAGCTCAAAGTCTGCTTGGGTGGGTCTTGCTGCGGCTGCTGTGGGGGTGAGGGGTGGGGTGGTGAGATTCCCAGGTCATTGGAGTTGTATACCTAGGAGGATTATGGCTGCCTCTGCTGAGTCATGCAGGTTGTCAGGGAAGTGGGGGAAAGCCTACAGTCACAGCCCTCACCCAGCTCCCATGCAGACTGAAGAGCCAGTCTCACTCCCACCATGCCCCTCCCTCCCCGCCAACACTCCCAAGCCTGTTTCCCGGCAGTGGGTAAGCCAAGCTTGAAAACTTGCCCAGGCTACCTGACTCCCACTTGCGAAAGAAAAGGGCTTGGTTCCCCAACCTGTGGAGTCTACACACTGGAGTCACACTCTGCCCTGAGTTCTGGCCAGGAGGCTTCTCTCCCCATTCAAATTGTTAAGCGGTTCAGCTAGAGATTTCCTTCTCCCTATGGAGTTTTACCCCAGACTCCTCTGGCCACCCTCCGGATGGATGGATCCCTGTGGTGCCAGGCAGGAATGGCCTACTTGGGGGCCCAGTGAGCTCCAAGAGCCTTTCTGCTGCTACTTCTACCCCTGTATTTCACTTGGCTAACTAAGTTGGCTCAGCTCCCAGCAAGTTCAGAAACTTCTCTCACAAATAGACCTTCAGTTTCTCCAGCGGGGGTGTGTGTTTGGGGAAGGAGGCTCTCCCTTTCCCACTTCTGCATTTGGGGCACTCACCGTACTTGAGATGTCTCCCAGGTCCTGCAGGAGCAGTCTGCTTCCTTCAGAGCGTCTATGGGTCCTTTCAGGACTGTTGGTTTTTTCTTGCAGTCAATCTGGAGCTAAAATTCACGATGTGAGCCTCCACACGCTGCTCTGTCCAGAGCTGCAGTCTAGTCCTGCCTCCCATCTGCCATGGTAATCTTCCCCTCTTTTATTTGTATTTAATGTCATTTCAATGGGTTTAGGAAAGGAGAGAGGAGGTAAAATGTCTTCCATCTCCAATAAGAAGGCACAGATATCTGCTTTTAAGAGTATTTGTGGGGCTGGGCATGGTGGCTCACGCCTGTAATCCCAGCACTTTGGGAGGCCAAGGCGGGTGAATCACGAGGTCAAGAGATGGAGACCATCCTGGCCAACATGGTGAAACTCCATCTCTACTAAAAATACAAAAAAAAAATTAGCTGGGCATGGTGGTGGGCGCCTGTAGGCCCAGCTACTCGGGAGACTGAGGCAGGAGAATCGCTTGAACCTGGGAGGCAGAGCTTGCAGTGAGCCGAGATCACACCACTGCACTCCAGCCTGGCGACAGAGCAAGACTCCGTCTCAAAAAAAAAAAAAAAAAAAAAAAGAATATTTGTATTATATTCATGTTTTATGCCCAATTACATAATCTATTGTCTTCAAATATATCAGAAAACTTATTTAAATAATGAACCTAGTAATTCTATTAATCAAAATCAAGTGTTTCCTGAAGCTTTTTTATTGTAGTAGATTTTGGCAATATTTATTAATAATTTCAAGATTTGTATAAATCTTTGTGTAATACAACACATTTTATGCTTTATTTCATATCATTTAAATGTTTCGTTCTCACAACAGCATTTTCAAATAGCTTTCCAAGAGTAACCAACACATTCTCTACATAGCAGCCTACGCGACATCTCTAAAATAGCAGGAAAAGCTAAAAATCAGACCAAACACTAAAATTGACAGAGACATTTTTCCTAACATTTACCTCATTAACTCTAAAATTTATTGAAGAATAAATCAATCTGGAAGCTTCAGTGAATAGCTTTAAAAGCTGCTGCTCTGAGCACATTAATTGGTAAGGTTAAGCCTCTGAACTGAAATGTCAAAATGAAAAAAGGAATTTTTAAGATGTAACAACTATATACTTGGCAAGGGAGGAAACAGGTTTTCCCTGTTTTCTGTTTCCAAAATTTAGGACTCTAGGAAGACAAAGGAGTGAAACTAGCCCATTTTTTTCACTCTTAAAATGAAGAATTCTCTCAAATAACAGGTAGTTTTTATAAGTCCCTGGTTGAATTCAATGAAACAGCTGCTCCTGTGTATCTTTATGATGCCATGTATACCACCTTTACCTTGAGTGATGACTCCAAAACCTTGTATAGGTTAATGTTAGTTCTTGGCCTAAAAGCCAATTATCTGGAGAATGATGCTTTAACAATATGCATATTAAGAAGGAAGCAAGACACTGAATCCCATAAATCATGAGAAATTATTGAAATATGACTTGACTTTAATGTGTTTGGTGGAGGAAGAAAGATGGATCTTTGAAAATGTCATAGTTCAGGTGAGTATAGTTAAATTCTAAGAATAGTAAGAGTGACTCTGAACCCATTGAAAGTGCAGGGAAATAGCTGAAATATGAACATCTCAAAGAGTAATTTCAAGAATATTTTAAGTGTGCTGCAAGCATTCTATTCTTATCTCTCAAAGGAGGAGGGAACCTAGAAATTAGCCACACCAACCTTTACTGCAAGCAGTGTTAATCGCTTTCGTTTATATCTCAACATGATGTTTCCTCGCTCTGGGTGACAGTTTTAAAATTTTAACATATCAGTATACCTACAGGAAGAGGATATTGTTTTCAGTCATCTTATTTCCCATAAATGTGTAACAATTACCAGTAAAGTGAGTTAATTCATCATACTGTTATATTGAATTAATTAGACACTATAGAAAAACTACAAACCTATTTCCATTATTGAAAGAAAATCTAAGGTTATCTGATATACTCCAGTCATATTCTATTTGGGGGTCTATTGAGTAATACCTAGTGAGACAGCAATTATTCTTGACGTTAATGGTAAAAAGACTTCCAATAGTCATTAAAGATAACAAATGCATAGACATATATGGCATGTAGAAAATTTCCTGCTAAAAATTATTATAGCACCATAAATCACCCACCATGTAAATAAAGTTGATGGGGAAAAGCAAAGGAGAATTTAATCCACCTAGGCAAGTACAGCTCTGTGAAAGAAGGCATTGAGGATTTAACATCAGATCTCAAGGAGAGAAAAGGGTTTCATTTCTAGAATCACATTCTCCATTCATTGGAGATGAAACAAAATGTAATGTTTTGAAATATAAATAGAAATTTAGGTGAAATGTAATCCTGTTTTATTGTTACTTACTAAGCCCTTCGTAGAAAAGAGAAGGTGACCTATCTTCAAGGTGCTTTGTAGTACTTAAGTGCAGAAGAACAGAACAAAGCACCCTTGCTTGACACATTTAAATAACAAAAGTATGTGTGCTTGCCCAACATTAAAAAATTGTCAGGAGATTATACAGTTAGCTGGGCATAAAGAGATGGATGGAACTTACATTAGTGGAGAGAAAGAGAATGAGCAGTCCAGGTAGAATGAACATAAAACTATGAGAAAATGGAGAAATGTAGGATTGATGCCAATCTAAATGAGGATTTTTGTTGGGATGCAATGGAAGTCATGATATAGTAAAACTCTCTGTAATTTCTAAGGATATATATTGTGTATTAAAACATTTTCATACGTATAATCTCATTTTATCTTCATACTATATTTATGCTTTCTTGTTGGATGAGGAGAGTATATTTCAGAAAAAAATAATTATGACTGAGGCCTCATGCTTAGGGGGTGACAAATTGAAGACTCCAACTTATTTTTCTCTAGTAAGATATGACAGTATGAGGAAGGTTTTAAAGCTAGAGAGAGGAATAATTTAATCTGCATAATCATGGATGTCTTGTCACAAATACAAAATAATGATGTAGGGAAACAAAGATCTTACTGATATCAGTGATTGCATCTCATCTTTCCTGGAAATATTTAACCATCAGCCAGTTTTCTTAAATTAATTAACCTTTGGAAGCCATATTATTGGAAAATTAAACTTTTTGAAATCGAAACTTGTTATCTTTTTTCTGAAATCTTACCCTTCCAATTGAATTCAATTCAACTTAATCCATAATACCACTATCTGGTTGGTCATTCAGATACACATAGTCACATTCTATATTCTCTTTCCTACACCCAACACACGTATTCCATTATGGAATATTCTTATCTCTCATATAATAGGTCACATATATCTCTTTTTCTTCAGACCTGCAGCTATTATAATAGTCTAGGCTCTCACAAATATTTTCTCAGAATATTAGACTGAAAGTAAAAAAAAAAAAAGAAGTAGGGAACAGTATATCTTTTCATCAGCTGTTACATAAACAGTGGGAAGAAAATCTTCCTTACAGAGTAATTAAATTGTCTAGTTGCTATTGTGTGTTATATTAAATAATAGTACCATTAATAATAGAATTCTACAACTCAATATGACTCTTAAATTTACAATGGAAAAATAATTATGGTGGTTTGGTGGTTAAGAAAACAGTTCTGTAGTCAAACAAACCTGTTATAAAGTTTTGACAGTGTCATTTACTAGCTATATGATCTTGGGCAAGTTACTTATCTTTTCTGAAACTCACCTTCATCGTGAATAAAATTAAAGTATTAATATTTTATATGGTGCACTTCTAGATAGATCAACTGAGATACTGAAGGTAAACCATCCACCCTAATATTAGGTTAACTTTTCACAGCAAACACAGAAGATGACTTCTTACAAAACTATGAAATAAGCTGCTTATTATCATCATATCAGTTTGAAAGAGGAAGAACGAAAAAGTTACATATACGTAGTGTCCTCAAAAAAACTCATTTTGAAAGCATTCAATAATGGGATAGAAGAAAAAGCAGTCTTTTGAGTAAAAACCCTAAGATGTCTGAATGGGAAAAAGGGTATAAATTGTAAAGAGCTGTATGTAAAGTAGCATTGATCATTTATTTGAGAATGGCAAACCTCATTGAACATTTACTGTATGTCAGGTATTGTTTTAAGTTATCTACATGCATATCTCATTCAATCCTCTCAGTAACCTTACAGGTTTGGGACTATTAGTTTCCCATTTTCTTTGGATGGGAAACTGAGGTTCAGAAACTTTGAGTAATTTTTGCCATCCCACTCATCTATTAAGTGATAGAGGTAGACTTGAACACAGGTTTCTCTTCACTATTAACGACTAACAAACAAAGAATGAAGTGTTTGTACACCAGTGTGTTGTCATATGCCTGAACATAAATCTTAAACACAGAATTGTTTTTTCAAAATTTCCTCTGCTTGCTGTGACAAATAATCCAAATTAAGAATATACTAATAAACAGTGGCTATAAACATTTAGGAAGAAGCCCTTCAAAGAATTTGTTTATATCCAAAGTGCCCCGAAAAAAGTTGTTGATATCCAAAGTGTCTTCATACAAGAAGTCAAATATCCTCAAATCAAAAAATGTTGATCACTTAATTGTTTCTAAAAACATGGATAAAAGACAACCTAATAAGATGTTGGCCACATACTACACCTAGAAGCTTAGATAAACACACTCAAATAGAGAAACATTTGTTCAAATGTAACTGCTTCACCCAGAGGCAAAACCACGAATTAAGGTGTCATTTCTCATTCTCCAAAATGTTATTAATATGTTTTCAAAGAGTTCTCCAAATGCAGGGTTCCACCCCTCATGCTAATGCTATAAATTTAGAGACCCACACAAAGATGTACACCCGTCATTGTCCCTAAATGCCCTTCATATTTTGACAAAGAACCTTAATTAAGATGTTACACCCATTCAATTATTCCCCTACACTTGGAGAGTGAACATGGAATAAATAGTTGTTTTTTCTTCAAATTTCTGTCCTGTATGGCTTTCTTAAAAAGTTGTTTCTGTGTTAACTGTTCTTGCATGCTTGGACAAAAAGCCCAAAGATGAGGTGTTATTTACCAACAAAAGTCCCTGATAGCTTGGATAAATAATCTCATTTAAAGTAGTGTATGCCCTGTCAATGTCACTATGAATAATTACAAGTAAGGAAGACGGGGCAATTTGTTCCCTAATTGTACCTATACACATGACGTAACGTGAAAACTCTAAGTGAGGACTTAGTTTTCTGAGACTCTTTGTATAAATTGATAAAACAACCACAGATAAAACTGACATCGTCACCATGTTAGCTCAATCCTTAAATATGGAGCTGCGTGTTCCAATTATTTGGTCATAGTCTCCCTCAAACAGAAAGTAAGGCCATATTTTTCCCCAGAATATCCTTGCTTAAATGGTAAAACACCATAAATAAGGTAAATATTAGTAAATCTTTAGACAGTTAATTCCAAATAGGGAGTTATCTGTTCACAATTAGTACTTACCAACATATAGAAACAATTTCAAATAAAGAAATGTTAGGCCAGGCACAGTGGCTCATGCCTGTAATTGCAGCACTTTGGAAGGCCGAGATGGGCTGATCACGAAGTCAGGAGTTCGAGACCAGCCTGACCAACATGGTGAAACCCTGTCTCTACTAAAAATACAAAAATTAGCCAGGCGTGGTGGCTGGCGCCTGTAATCCCAGTTACTCAGGAGGCTGAGGCAGGAGAATCGCTTGGACCCGGGAGGCGGAGTTTGCAGTGAGCCGAGATTGTGCCACTGCACTCCAGCCTGGTGATAGAGCGAGACTCTGTCTCAAAAAAAAAAAAAAAAAAAAGTTAGGCTGGGCGCGGTGGCTCATGCCTGTAATCCCAGCACTTTGGGAGGCCGAGGTGGGTAGATCACTTAAGGTCAGGAGTTCAAGACCAGCCTGGCCAACATGGTGAAACCTGGTATCTACTAAAAATACAAAAATTAGGCTGACATCATGGTGGGCGCCTGTAATAGCTACTTGGGAGGCTGAGGCAGGAGAATTGCTTGAACCTGGGAGGTTGAGGTTGCACAGTGAGCCGAGATTGCACCACTGCACTCCAGCCTAGGTGACAGACCAAGACACTGTCTCAAAAAAAAAAAAAAAAAAAAAAAAGGAAAGAAATGTTAGTCCTTAAAATATCACCATACACATATCAAGGAGATGCTGAATGATAAATATTTTATTTCCTAAATTTACCTGAAAATACAGGCAAAGAGGCTTAAGAGTTGTTAGCTTCTAGATTGCTTATAAATTCTGGATTAGCAAAGCCCCAATTAGGATTTATTCATTTCCAAATTGTCCCTTAACATGTAGAAATGTATTACCTCAAAAGGCTTTTCTTGAGAGGAAGAAGCTTTTAAACTGTTCTGTGTTCTAGGGCAATGAGCCCTAAGTAAGAAGCTATTTGTCCTGCCAGATCTCTGTATTTAATAGAAAACTACCAAAGAGTTCATTTTCTACAAAACAAGACAGTAAGTGCCAAAGGAAAAGACACATATATCCAAACTAACCCTATACTTGGTTGACAAATATCTACTTATTTGTTTTTCCTGTCCATATAAATTCTTCTTTGCTGTCCATAGTAAGATTTGTTTTTTTTTTCTTCAGGCAAAAATGCCACTTTTCTTCACAGTTGCAAGGCAAACAAGGCATCTATAAAGCCTATTTCAATCCTCTGAAGTAAGATGGTTGTTTCAGAAACTAGGGGTGGATGATCAAGACAAAATTCGCCATCAGTAGATTGTCATTAGTATAAATCCTCCTTGCTTGATTAATATAATTTCTCTGAGTCTCTTGAGAAACAAAAGCCTGACTTTTCAGTTCCCCTCAAATTGATGTCATATAATCTACCTCTATAATATGTATGATAAATAAATCAATCTCTATACCTGAATCAAGAGTCATCCTGGTTAATATAATATCCACCATCAACTGATTTAAATTGCCTGCCTCCAAAATTCCCACTCCAATGAGCAAAGCAATTCCAAACTAAGAGAAATATGCATAATTTCTGTAAGATAATGTACAGGTGCAAGTAGATTCGAGGAAGGACAACATTCAAAGCAAAGTCCCTCCTAGGAAATAAGTGGAGGAAAATCCTACAAAAGAATACTAACACCCCCCAAATTCTGACGGGTAGGTACTGGGGCCAAATGTAAGATGAAGGACAGTCATTGCAGGATAAACCCTAAATCTATAAACATCTCAGAAAGGGTGCATTCACTGGTGTTGAGAAAAACGAACCACCAAAGCTCACACACATCTTAGAATCTGTATAAGGGGTATCATAAGTAAAGCTGGACACACTTTCATGGCTGTTCATTAACAGGTCAAAGTTTCAAGGGTATAAAGGTGTGAAAAAGGCTGAAATCAGATTAAATTAAGAAATTTTTTTAAGAAAAGGAAAATCATAATGTTGTATGGCTTCCTTTACTTTCGGTTACCTTTCCTATAAAATGAAAAGCCTGGTAACAAATTTTAGCTCTTTCACTCGCTAGTTCTGTGACTTGGGCAAGTAACTAAACTTTTCTATGCCTCAGTCTCTCCTCACCTGTAAAATTGGGATAATTGCAGTTCCTATGTCATGGAGTTGCTATGAAAATTCAATAAATATTTAAAACCTTGCAGATATGGATGGAGAGAGACAGAGCAAAATAGCAGCATAGAAAACTCCATTCATCAACTCCCCACAAGGACACCAATTTAACAACTATCTACATGGAAAAAATAACTTCATAAGAACCAAAAATCAGGTGAGCCCTCATAATATCTGGTTTTATCTTTGTATTACTGAAAGAAGCACTGAAGAGATAGAAAATACAGTTTTGAATTGCTGATGCTACCCCTCCTTCACCCCTGGACAGCAGCAGCATGCTGGAGAGAGCATCTCTCGGTGCTGGGAGAGGGAGAGCACAGCAACTGTGAGGCACTGAACTCAGTACTGTCCTGTTAGAACAGAAAGGAAAACCAGACCAAATTCAGCTGATGCCCACCCAGGAGGTAGCATTTAAACCAGCCCTAGCCAGAGGTCAGTCACAAATCCCAACAGTCTTTACTTGAGGGCTATAGCATTCTGTGTCTCCAAGTAAATCTAAAATGCACTCTAGGTCATAAAGAATGCAACTCTTAGGCAAGTCTTAGTTCTGAACTGGGCCCAGAAACACTGGACTGGAGGGGAGGTGACATACTGAGACACCAACTGGGTTACACAAGGGAGTGTTGGCATCACCCCTCCACTAAACCTAAGCTGCATAGCTCATAGCTCTAAAAGAGACTCATTCCTTCCACTTTATGAAAGGAGAGGGAAGAGTGAGGATGACTTGGCCTTGCATCTTGGATACCAGCTCAGCCACAGCAGGATAGGGCACTGGTGAGAGTTATGAGGCCCTTATTCCAGGCCCTAGCTCCCAGATGACATTTTTAGGCACAACCTGGGCTAGAAGGGAATGCACTGCCTTGGAGGAAAGGACCTAGTCTTGGTGGCATTCATCACCTGCTAACTGAAGAGCCCTTAGGCCATGAATAACCAGCAGCTATACTCAGGTACCACATGGAGGTCTGATATGGTTTGGCTGTGTCCCCACCCAAATCTCATCTTGAATTGTAGCTCCCATAATCCCCACATGTCATGGAAGGGACCTAGTGGGAGGTAATTGAATTATGGGAGCAGGTTTTCCCATGCTATTCTCATGATAGTGAATAAGTCTCATGAGATCTGATGGTTTTATAAAGGGCAGTTCCCCTGCACATGCTGTCTTGCCTGCTGCCATGTAAGACATGCCTTTGCTCCTCCTTCACCTTCTACCATGATGGTGAGGCCTCCCCAGCCATGTGCAACTGTGAGTCCATTAAACCTTTTGTTTTTTTTTAATTTATTTACAAACTACCCAGCCTCGGGTATTTCTTCATAGCAGTATGAAAATGGACTAATACAAGGTCCTTCTGTGAACCTCTGAGACTTGCTGGCTTCAGGTTAGACTTAGCATATTCCCAGCTATGGTGGCTATGGAATAAAACTCCTTCTGCTTACGAAAAACAGAGGGAAACGTAAAGGGGAGTTTATCTTACATCTTAGGTACCAGCATGGCCACAGGAGAGTAGAGCACCAAATGGGCCCTTGGAGCCCCTGATTCTAGTACTTGGCTCTTAGACAGCATTTTTGGATCTGCCCTGGACCAGAGGAGACCCCACTGTTCTGAAGATTGAGTCCCTGGCTTGGCAGCATTTACTACAAGCTGATTTAAGAGCCCTCGAGTGTTAAGGGAACATTGATGGTATTCCTAATAGATAATCTGTCACTAATCCCTGTGGCCTGAAGTGGCACTGGCTATGGGATGAGGTTCCTCTGCCTTCAGAAAGGGGAGGGAAGAGTATGAAGAACTTCATCTTGTGGTTTGAGTGCAAAGTCAGCCACAGTACAATAGAACACCAGGTAGTCTCTGACTCCCAGATGGCACCTCTAGACCCACCTGGGGCCTGAGGCAACTTGCTATCCTGAAGGGAAGGACACAGGCCTCGCGTCTTTGCCACCTGTTGATTGTAGAGCCCCAGGGCCTTAAATGAACATAGGTCAAAGCCAGAGAGTTGTTGGAGCAGGCCTTGTGTGAGGCCCAGTGCTGTGCAGGCTTCAGGTCTGACCCAGGGCGCTCATACTGGCAGTGGCCACAAGGATGCTTGTGCCACTCCACTCCCAGCTTAGGTGGCTCAGAACAGAGAAAGCGACTCTGTTTGTTTGTGAGAAAGTAAGGGACAAAAACAAAAGTCTCTGCCTCGTAATCCAGAGAATTATTGATTTGTCCAAGACCTTCAAGGTGGTACCTCTATGACTCTGCAAGGACCACAGTATTACTGATCTTGGGATGCCCCTAAATAAGACAAAGCTTAGAACACAACACCTAAGTCTTTGCAAATATCTGGAAAACTTTCTCAAGAAGGACAGGTACAAACAAGCCCAGACAATGGAGACAAAAATAAATACATACCTCTTCAATGCCCAGACACCAAAGAACATCTACTAGTATTAACATCATCCAAGAAAACATGACCGCACTAAATGAACTAAACAAGCTATCAGGGACCAGTCTCGGAGAAACAGACATATGTGACCTTCTAGACAGAGAATTCAAAATAGCTGTGTTGAGGAAACTCAAATTCAAGATAACACAGAGAAGGAATTCAGAATTCTATCAGCTAAATTTAACAAAGAGTTTAAAATAATTAAAATGAATCAGGGAGAAATTCTGGAGCTGGAAAAAAAGGAATTTGCATGCTAAAGAAAACATCAGAGTCCTTTAGTAACAGGATTTATCAAGCAATAGAAAGCAGTAGCGAGCTTGAAGACAGGCTGTTTTAAAATACACAATCAAAGGAGACAAAAGAAAAAGAAAAAAAAAAAAAAAAGGAAAACAATGAAGCATGCCTACATGATCCAGAAAACAGCCTCAAAAAAGCAAATCTAAGAGTCATTGCCCTTAAAGTGGAGGTAATAAGACAGCCAAGTGTAAAGGGGTTCCCAGAAAAACTCCAACCTGCCTGTGCACTGAGAGTGCACACTAGGGTGGAGCCACAGAAGTTCCCACAATTTGCACGTGGGGAGAGGCCTGGCCCCTCCTCTTCCTGGGTGGAACCTAGAATTCAATCTGCAAGGTGGGAAGCACATACTAGCAGGACTCTCACTCTGCTGAGGATCCCTGTTTTCCCTCTTTTTTCTTTTTGCCCAGTAAATTCCATTTTTCTCACCTTTCAAAGTGTCTGCGAGCCTAATATTTCATGGCTTTGTGACAAGGATCCTGTCTTTAGCTGAGCTAAGGAGAAAGTCCTACAACAGTAGAGAAAAATATGAGAAAGTTTATTCAAAGGAATAATAACAGAGAACTTCCCAAACCTAGAAAAAGATATCAATATCCAAGTATAAGAAGGTTGTAGAACACCAAGCAGAAATAACCCAAAGAAGGCTACCTCAAGACATTTAATAATCAAACTCTCAAACCTGAAGGATAAAGAACGGATTCTGAAAGCAGCAAGAGAAAAGAAACAAGTAACATACGATGGAGCTCCAATGCATCTGACAGCAGGCTTTTCAGCAGAAATCTTACAGGCCAGGAAAGAGTGGCATGACATATTTAAAGTGCTGAAGGAAAACAACATTTACCTACAATAGTATGTCTGGCAAAAACTGGAGAGCATTCTATTATGTGAAATAAGCCAGGCACAGAAGGACAAACATCACATGTTCTCACTTATTTGTGGAATCCAAAAATCCAAACAATCAAACTCCTGGAGATAGAGAGTACTAGGATGATTACCAGAGGCTAGAAAGGGTAGTGGTCGGGAGGATGTGGGGGAAAATGCAGATGTTAATAGGTACAAAAAATAGTTAGAAGAATGAATAAGACCTAGTATTTGATAGCACAACAGGGTGACTATAGTCAAGAATAACTTAATTGTACATTTTTAAATAGCTGAAAGAGTACAACTGGATAGTTTGTAATACACAGAGTAAGTGTTTGAGGGGATGGATACCCCATTATTCATAATGTACATATTTCATATTGTATGCCTATATCAAAACATCTCATGTACCCCATAAATATATAGACTTACTGTGCATCCACAACAAATACAAATAAAAAAAATAAAATTCTTGCAGACATGAAGGGGCTTAGTACATATTAATTTAATAATGATTATGTCTTAATGCTTATTACTGCCTATTGAATATCCAGGGAAAACAAATCATATGAAGCTAACAAATTTGAAAAACTCAGTTTCAAGAAGAATGTATTTTCAAAAGGCCTACCCTCACTTATAGTTTCAGAGGTTTCTCCATACCCTGGAAATTTGTGTTTAACTGCCATTCTTAAACAGTAGTCCTCATTCTTTCATTCTCTTCCTGGTGTTCTGGCAGCATACTTATTTTTAATCCTTGAGCCCACTACCCCTTTACTTATGTCTTTATGCCATAAAGCATTTAAAGCAACATGAATGTTGCTTTAATTTTATGAATTAAGATGTTCGTAGCTGCAACAAAGGAAACCTAACTCATTTTTAAAAGGTTTCTTCTCACAGTCAAGAAGACCCCAGGTAATGCGATTCCACATTGCTTAGTTCAGCAAATTCACATCATACGTGCCCTGATATTTTAAATATTCTGCTGTCCCATCCTTAACTTGCCAGCTTGTCCTTAATTTAGTCTCCTTAAACTGCAGGATAGATGCTACGATTCCAAGTGTCTCATGTGGACGTGACAACATACAATGGAAGAAGATAAACTATATCTCTTTTTAACAGTGGGTGAAACTTTTCCCAGAAGCCCTCCCTCTCAGGGGATATTTCTTCAATTCTCATCTGCTATAATTGGATAAAATATTTCTGCCTAGATAAATTCCTGGCAAGGAGAATGGGACTGCCATAATTGACTTAATCCAAATATAGATTATCTTCTGAAGCTGAGAATGGTTTCCTCTGCCCTTTTTATGGAGCATGTGGTCACATGGAGGAAGTTGGCAAATTGAAAAAAATATATATTGGGAGAAAACACCTGAAAATTACATATCTGATAAAGGATATGCAACCAGAATCCATAGAGAACTCTCAAAACTCAATAATAAGAAAATAGAAAATGCAAATTTTAAAATAGACATATGATTTTTATAGATACTTCACCAAAGAAGGCACACAAGTGGCTAATAAGCATAGAAAAACCTCAAACATCATTATTCATCAAGCAAATGCACATAAAAACCACAATAAGATACCCCTGCACATCTATAAGAATGGAAATTTTTGGTAAAACTGTCTGCCACAAGGTTGGAGAAGATATAAAGCATCTGAACTCTCTTATATAATGCTAGAAGAAAACAGAAAATGGCACAATTATTTTAGAAAAGTTTGGCAACCTTGTTAAAAGCTAAACATAAACCAACTGTATTATCCATACTCAGTGTTTACCCAGGAAAAAAGAAAACATACTCCACACAAAAACTTGCACAGGATCCACAGCAGCTCCATTTGTAAATCCCAACTGGAAGCCCCTCAAATGTCCATCAATAGATGAATATGTAAATAAAGTGTGGTGCACTCATACAAGGGGATACTACTAAGCCATAAACACAAATGAACGGTTGATATATGCAAAAAAACGGATAAATTTCAAAATGATCATGCTAAGGAAAGAAGACACAAAAAGGCTACAAACTGATCCCATTTATATAAAATTCTGCAATCTATGCTGACAGAAAGATCAGTGCCTGCCTGGTAACAGGAGATAGGGAATGTGAAAGGGGCAAGAAAGGAAAAAAGGTAAGGATTACAAGGAGCATAGAGAAATTTTGTGGGGTGATGGATATATTTAGTTTCTTGATTGTGGTAATGGTCTTATGAGTATATATACAAATTAAAATGTATCACATTTTATCATTTAAATAGGTAGTTATTTGTATGATAATTCTTCCTTTGTCAAACTGTCAAAAAAGAAATACAGGTAAATATTCAACTCATGAAGGACTTTCTAAACAAGTTATTAAAGAAGATAAATCATAAGAGACATAACCAATAAAATGGAATACATGAAGTTAATACCCATCACTCATTATAAAACACATAGACAAAATTAATATAGTACATAAATCCCAAACTAGAAAACTGTTTACAACATATACACTGAAATTATAATATTCCTAATAAATAACCATTACAAATCAGATTTGATTTTTAAGGAAATAGATACACAATAGAAAAATTCAAAAGAAAATAGGAAATGAGCAAGCAATTCACAAAAGAATAAATAATGATGACAATACATGTTTTAAAAATGTTCAAATTCAGTAGTAATCCAGAAAATGCAATTAAATAATTTTCTTCTGTAAGATTGACAGATGTAAAAAAGAATGATAATGCACATTCTGTTAGACTTATTTTTTTCAATTTCTTTAATTGTTGAGTATCATATAGATTTGAAAAATCACAATGTGTTATTGACATGAAATGGTAATCAGGACAATTGTTAAGTAGAAAATAAGGTTCCAAATCTACTCATGCACATATACACACACAAACATGTAAAAATGCAGAGGATAAAGAATAAAATTGCATTGATATTTGTATGTGCAGTTTCTATTTTCTTGTTTATGATATTTGTATTTTATTATTGTGAAAGTTCTGATCACACACACATTTACATATATATATTCACGTACAAATAAAGACTATTTTTAGCAAGGGAAATAAACTACTACAGAACATTTATGGAATGATGCTATTTTGAAATCAACAGCATCTGTGGAGATTAGAGATAAACAGAGAGGGAGGATGAGAAGGAGACTATGTCTGTATATTAACAAAATTCTTAACACTGCTATCTCCTTAAACTGGGATTCTAACTAATATGTTTGATTATCTATGTTTTCTATATTTTGTGTAATGATCATGGGTTACTTGTGTTATTAAAAGTAAAAGATCAAAATCACACGGTAAAAAAAAAAATCTAGGCAAAGGACACAAACGGGCAATTCATTTAAAAAAGACATGTAGCTGACTGATCGATATTTGTAAAAACAATGAGTTATTTTATAACCAGTAAAATAAATGTCATTTAAAAAACAGTGGGTTGTTATCCAACTATAAAATTGGCAGAGTATTTTTAATAACATTTTTGTTAGATATTAAATAAAAAATAAGCACATACACATTGTTAGTGGAGATATAAATGAGTACTTCCTTTCTGGAAGGCAACACTGCAGTAAGTGTATCAAAATACTTTTGCTCACTGGCTGTGAACTTCTAGTTCAAGGAATTCATCATAAATAAATAATTAAGCAAGTTAACAAAGATACAACTACAGTGCCATTTAATGCATTTTTTAATTAAATCAAAATAGTACAGACAACTTTGTAGCCTACATTATTTGTGTCTGTTCAGCCCTCATACTTCCTTTGGGAAGCTGTTTATTTTCCCTTCTTTGAGGAGCTATAATGATACATCTTCCCTGTCTTGGCCATAGGGACACTCACATGACCCAAGCTATTTTTTGATTTTCATTGCTTGAACCTCTTTATTTTCTGGACCTCTTTATGTGGGAGATCCCCAGATATCAGTCCTAATAACTTCTCTTTTTACACTTACTCAGTTGAGAAGATTTATGAGGACTGTGAAGTTGAAACAGATTGAGTAAAGGAAGCTATCTAGAAGATGAAGTCAAGAGAGGTAGCTGGGAGACCAGATCAATGGGACCTTATTTTCAACCCCTCCAAGGAAAATCTGTTCTCTCAGTCTTCTCCATGTTAGTAAATGACAACTGCATTTTTCCAATTGGTAGGGCCAAAAATCTTATGACCAGTCTTTGCTCCTCTCTCTCTTTCACATCCCACATTAAAACTATGAGAAAATCTTGATTTTTGTCTTCCATAATCTGACCATTTCTCAACACTGCTTTTAACTTGGTCCAAGTAACCAAGGACTAGTGGAAGAAACTTTCTAATTAATCTCTTTGATTCTTTTTCAGCTTCTAACAGTTTGTTCTAAATCTCACTCAGAAGAAAGCCCAAATTCCTTTCCGTAGTTTCTTCCTGATCTGGCTTTCTACCACCTCTCTGATCTCATCTCACACCATTCTTCCCACTCTCAGTTGGCTTGATTATGTTTTTGACTTGACTTTCTGGAGTATATTTTCCAAATAGCAGATGCAGTAATTTTTTTAACCAAAAATCTGATTGTATTAACTTTTGGCTTGAAACATTTCAATGACTTCCAAACACATTTAAAACTAAATCCAAAGTCATTAATAAAGCCTGTAGGGCCCCATTGATCTGATTCCCCAGCTACCTTTCTGACCTCATTTCCCAGCTATCTTTCCTTACACTGTTCCAACTTCACTGACCTCCTTGCTGTTCCTCAAACATGTCAGTCTTATTTCCATTTCAGAGCCTTTGTACTTGCTATTTCCCCTGTCTGAAATTATCTACCCTTGTAAGTCCACCTGGCTTACGCCATACTTTTTTTCAGTTTTTTGCTCAAATATTACCTAACTGAAGAAATCTTCCTTGACTATGTGAAGTAAAATAGCAGCCTCTGTCACTGCCTATTCCATTTACTCTGTTCCATTTTTCTAAAAAGCACTTATCACCATCAGACTTAGCAAATATTTTATTTATTTATCTTTTTATATCCTCTCCTATTTGACTACTAAAATGTAAACTCCTAAACGAAAAGACATTAAGGGTTGTGTTCATTCCTAGAGTACTGACTGTTATAAGTATTCCATATTTATTTAAAAAATACATGAATGTCTCCATTTTTATTATAAATATAGATATAAGTATGAATAGATCATATGGCTAGAAGGGGGAAGTATATATATATATAAAGATAGTAAAATGTGATTATCTCTGTATGGTAGAATTGTGGGTAATTTTTATTTTCTAATTTTTCTTATTTATAGTTTCTAAGTTGGCTACACCAAATGCACTATGTTGGAAAGAAAGGGAATCATTAAATTATAATTATGAAAGAAACACTACTGAGTCATACAAATAGCTTGAATGTATTTCATCATGCTGCATTTTATAAAGAACAAAAGCCTTATTCTTATCACAACTGTTCTGATTTTTAACATATGTTGGAAAAGAGGAGACTGTCATCACTTCCTTTACCCAACTGCCAAAGAGAAACCAAAGCTGCACAGAAAAGTGGTAAAACACAGATGTATTTGGGAACTAATGCAATAGGGGGAAAGAGACTTCAATATAGAACTGGCATCTATTCCAAATATAGCACTGGACAAGTGGAGATTTATAGCCAAAAAGCAGGGTGACAATTAGTGAATAAAAAAATTCCTAAGAAGAAACATCAGGAGTTGGTGGGGCAGGTGCTGGCTAAAGAGATCTAATAGAATTTTTGGTAAAGACAGGCCAAGGTGATCAGATATCACATAGGGAATTATGGGGGATGAGGGTATATTTGATAAGATATTGAAAGTGATCAGATACTGAGGGTGGAGGATTCTCACTAAACCGATTTAGCAAGATTGTTGCTACAACTGAGTGATGCAGGTCAGACAAGCATGGATGCCAAGGTCTAATCCTAGAGGGTTTAGAGGAGCCTAACTAGAGTTTGTTAAAGAAGAGCACCTTTGTTACACCCCAATATTTAATTTTTGTTCCCCCAAAAGGATGGGAGGAATAATGTGCAGTATAATTAGAATTCATGATTGTGGAATATATTAGTTTTATATTTCTGTGTAACAAATTACCACAAACTTAGAGGTATAAAAGAACATCCATGTATTATGTCACTATTTCCATGGGTTATGAGTTCAGAATATTTTAGCTGAGTTCCCTGCATACGGCCTCACAAGGCTGAAATCTAATGTTAGCCATGTGTGTCCTCTGCAAGCTTGGTTGGGCGAATATCTGTTTCCAAGCTTCCTTAGGTTTTTTGTAGAATTAATTTCCATTGTAGTTGTAATATTGAGGTACTTTTTTTTTTTTGCTGGCAGTAGATTGAAGACCACCCTTAGCACTTAGGACGCTCTCAAATCCTTGCTGTAGGATCTGTTCAAGAGGCTCTCACACTTCAAATCGCTCTCACTAAGAAGAGCCCTAAAGAACACTTGACCTTATATCAGGCCCACCTTGTAATCTTCTATCTTAAATCAAGTGATTTAGTACTTAAATTATATCTGTAAATTAAATTTACATCAGCACTTATGTTAGTGTCTAAGTAACTGTAAGAAAGTATGTTAACAACAGGAGAAAGAATCTTGGGGGTCATCTCAAAATTGTTCTGACTATATGAAAGTTAGTAAAATTCGTAATTGCCTGATGCTTAGAAAGAGTGGCTCACAGTTAAGGTACTTCTCTTTTTGTTAGTTGTCGGGCACTCATTTTCTTTTAAATATTCATATTCTGAATGGGGGCAATATGGCCCCCATTGGTAAAAATTGGTTTTAGGGTGCAGGGGGAAAATCTTAGATATTACAATGATTTGGGCCTTCCAAAGCTCTACTTGACAAAATTTTATTCCTTAGAATTTAGTTTATCTTATTAAGAAAAATTTAAATTTAACTTAATATAATTCATTTATTGAATTAATTTTATTAGTTTATATAGAACTTGAATTTTTTTTTTTTTTTTTAGCTAGAGATATGTTTAATGTTTTAAGAAACTGCCAAACTATTTTCCAAAGTGGTTCTACCATTTCACACTCTTACCAACAATGCGTGAGAGTTCTGGTTGCTCCATATCCCCACCAACATTAATTCTTTTTACTGATTCTATTGGGCACTTAGTGGTATTTTGTTATTTTAACTTTTAATTTTTTTAATTTATTTTACTTTAAGTTCTGAGATACATGTGCAGAACGTGCAGGTTTGTTACATAGGTATACATGTGCCAGTGTGATTTGCTGCACCCATCAACCCGTCATCTACATTAGGTATTTCTCCTAATGCTCTCCCTCCCTTTGCCCCCCACCCCCCGACAGGCCCTGGTGTGTGATGTACCCCTCCCTGTGCCCATATGTTCTCATTGCAGAATTTGAATTTTATTCAATTTCCCCTTGGAGGATAATAATAAAACAAGGTTGAGAAACACAGCTTTTATAAGACAACTCTGTATACTGATTTCTGGAACTGTCCCAGTTGCCTCTGTAGCTTTTCTACTTGCACAGTGAGAGAAAAGTCACTTGCTGCCAGGACTACTAAATGGATGTATCATGATAACTTAAATATCCTTAAACATTGGTCAATTAGTTTTTTCATCTGCTGAAAACTTCAATTATAACCTCAGCAGAAGAATTCAAGAACACAATATCAAAACTATTAGAAGCCAAAAGAATCTGATCTATCTTTGAATTGTCCATAAACTAAAAATAACTATTTCCTTAAGGTTTAAATAATAAATTGTTTCCCTTGGATACGAAAATTTAGGTGTTCTATACATATGTATCATGAGGTTTAAAATTGGTTATATCTTTTTCCCAGAGCAGTAATTTCAATTCTAGTAATTTATTCTAAGGGAAATTTTAGACATACAAAGATTTATGTAGAAACATATGTATTTCA